>NW_020958618.1:4379-13039 GCF_003031625.1 Empidonax traillii | reverse complement strand
TTCCTCCTACGGGAGAGGCGCACAAAAATCAGCAGAACAGCACTTTTTTTTATTTTTTTTTTCCACATCAAGACCTTAGCGAAAGTATTTTTCAATAGATAGCTGAAGCATAACAAAATGTGTAATATGTTCCATTTTTGCCAGTAATTGGGTTGTGTGTCGTCCCCCTACGGCTCCATCTACACATCAAAGATTCCTGTGTTTATTTCTATGACATCGATTAGTTTTATTCCAAAATCACTACAAAGCCCAAAGTTGCTCAATATGGGTGTTAAGGCAAAATAAAAAGCCACGGTGTGGAGCAATGCTGCCTTCCTCTGAAGCTTAATCATTTTAGCCTTGATCAATTAAGGCTCTTGCACAGCCAAAGAAAAGATCCTCCTAAAAGTGTAAACACCTCCTGGAGATGCCCCAGCTTGTCACCAGCAATAATGGTGGTGAAAACCAATTAGATTTTCTTCATGCTTCGGTTTTGTGCCGGGTGTAGGTGAAGGAAATCACCTTTTGGCTGGCTGGAATCAGTGCCACAGTTACCACCCTGCCAGTGAGCAAACTCGTCTCAGCATTTGGCTCCTCAAGCTTTGATCTGAAGAGGACAAACAGTCTTGTTGCCAGTCAATGGCATTTTTCACTCCATTAAATCAAGCCAGGAAAACATGAGGTAAGTGGTGTTTTAAAGGCATACAGGAAACCAAATAAACCCAAAGAGGGCAAATCCGTGTTTCATTGCAAATCCTGTGAGGCTCAAAGAGGCCACGGAGCAACAACTCTTCTCTTTTAGGGAGGAGATCCTGAATGGACTTTGGAAAAAAAGTGCTGTCCATTCCCTGACAGAGACCTCCAGGACTTGAGGCCTCATCCTGCTGAAACCTAGCCCTTGGTTTGGAGCAGGAGGCACTTCCCTGGGCACAGAAAGCACAGGGCCCTTTGAAATGCCTGGCACAGCCTCTGGCTGGGAGGGACATGCTCCAACCTGCTCCTCTTGAGGGGAAACACAAAACTATTATTGACTTCAAAGGCAGTGGCACTCAGCCCCAGGGTGGAAATTAGCTTCAGCATTAATTGAATTAAAAGAGGGGGATTCCCTTCAAAGAGCTGCCACTTCCTGGGCCAAGGGATGAGGTTTGTGTGGAGCACAATTATAACTAGGCCAAAACACTGGAAAACAGGTGCTGAACCGAGTGGTTGGGCACCCCCAGATCCAGTGGAGGAGAACCAGCACTCAGAGGAGCTCAAGGCAGAGTTTGGTTTGCCTGAACACAGCCCTGTTGAAGGACATGGCAAGGGCAGAGGCTCCTGAATAAAACCACAGCTCCTGAGGCTGGGAGAGGAGGCAGGACCTCATCTCCCACCAGCAAAAGGACACAGGTGAGTATTTCTAAACCTTTACCACCTTCAGACAAGGTGAAAAGGGAAAATAAATATGAATTAAGTATGATTGACCAAAGCAGCTGAGAAACTGCAGCCCCCAGGGCTGGAAATGCCACCAGCCTAAAGGCTTGAAATGTCCCTCATGAGGTGTCCAGGAGCCCCAAAAATCTTAGTCTCCATGTGTTTCCCTCCTCCAGGAATGTGTTGGGGCAGGCAGACTTCTCTATTGACCCTTACTCCTCCAGGATTACACAGTCCCTGGTATCTCTGAGACCTCTCTGCAGTTTTGGATGTGATCTCCAGATCTTTGTCCCTTTAATCCCCCATTTATATACATCAGCACTTGTTGGTTGAAGCATCTTTTCCCAGCCATTCTAAAGCAGCAAAATGGATTTACTTCCACTTCTAAAGTTCACTCAAGGAACTACTTAAAGTAAAATTATTAAAATCAACAAACTGGATTCCTTTCAATATCAAATGAGCCCCCCAAATCCTCAGCACCCTCTGGCCTTTGGAAGGATGGAATTCCTGCAAGAACAACCCTCTCAAAAATACCAGTAGCCTCCCTTTTTGACTTACAGACAAAGCTGGACAGCATTTATGATGAATAATCACCCTTCTCGAGCAGGGTAATGCCATTTGCTTCCTCCTGCAGCACATCAGCTGCTTACAGAGACAAAGCCCAATCTGCTGAAAGCATCTCTCTCCTGTCTCACTGAAACCTCCTCTATTTCCTCCCCTCCTGGAGGAGAAAAAAGGGTCTGAATCAGTGTTTTGTGGCTCAGGGCAATGCTCAGAGCTGCCTTTCCCAGGAATTGCAGTAGTCCATGAGGTGAAGGTGTCAGCATCAGATAAAGAGGAATTCACCCAGGGACAGCTGCCATATCTGATCACAGCTTAGGTTACTTGCTGAGCAAAGAGCAGCAAGATGCCTCAGAACAGCCAGCTCTCTGCAAAAAATGTAAAGTTTAATGTGGTCAAATGTGTTCCCTGTGAGGAGGTCAGAGAGGGAAGCAGTGAAGGCATCAGAGAGCTGGGCAAAGCCCCTGTGGACCACAGGGCACATTGCTCTGGTGAAGGACAGCCAGCCCAGGGGAACAACAAATTGGGCCACAGGTTCACAGACACCATTTTTTGATGCTGATCTGCTTTAATTTGTCTAGAGGATGGAGCCAAGACTCGATTCCCTACAGAGGGGAAGAGGTTTTTGTTCAGGTCCACGGGAGGATTTGTTACATCTGACCATTCCATCATCTCCTGCAGGCTGAGGGCTGGCAGTGCTTCAAGCCTGTCCTTGTCCCCACACTCCTGTGGTGGTGGCTGGGTCTGTTCTCCTTCTGTCTTTCACCTTGGTGGAGCTCACAGCACTGAGAAAAATGTTCTTTAACTGTTCTACAGTCACTGCAGAAAGTTCTTTGCAGCAGCAGGTGTCACACAGCTCTGCCACAAGGAACAAGGTCCCTACTGCCATTTTCTACATGAGGAATACAAAGCAGAAGGGCTTGACTGAGGGCATTCACCAGCCCAGGGGCCGGGGAGAGAACCTGTGCCCCAAGTTTCTGTCTTGTGGTTTTAGAGCAGACCTCTGCCAGCCTTCCTCTCCCAGCAGAACCAGACAAGTGCTATTCTGTGACAGAAAGAGCCCTGCACATGAATAGCCATCAGTCAAAGAGGATGTGCTGTGAGGATGGCCCAAATGGCCGGTTTGGAGAAGAAAAGATCAATGCTGTGACCCCAGCAAAGGGCAGGACCCCACGCTCCACCACTGCCCTCTGCTGCCAGAACCTTCACCTCTGACACCCCACCCTGCCCTCTCTCCAGGGTCTCTCTGCAGCCAAGGCTACCAAATTCACATCAATTCTCCCTGAGAGGCCACAGGCTCATCTGAACCACCCTCTCCTGCAAACAATCCCAAAACTCGAGAAGGGCTAAAGCCAAGAGCCTCTGTGACACGGACTGGGAGCTCTGGACCTTTGTGGTTCTGGCTGGACCATCCCAGAGGTGAGTTTTACTGGATGAAGTGGGTCATACACTCATGATCTGCTTGGTTGCCCTTGCAAGACGTGCCTCTGGGTGCTGGTGCTGTGAGTCTCCCTCACAGAGTGTCAAGACCTGCCTTGTTCCTCTCGTCGACGTTTCATCCACCTCCCCTGAGCCCACTGCCCAGTTGTCTGCAGGATGTTTGTGATGAAGGGCACAACAGTGGCCTGGCTGTCTCCTCTGGGGTTTCTTATCTTCTCTGTGCCTCCCAACTGCCCCTGGGTAACCGCTGCCTCAACACCCCCCTGCCCAAACCCTCCCTGTGTGTGGAGGAGGCTCCCACGTGGATGTTTGGAGAACCTCAGATGTTCTCCAGCAGACAAGATTTCTGTGCTTTTCCAGGAGAGTAAAGCCAGGCAGAGAGAGGCAAAACTTCAGAAACACCCCATGACTTAAAAAGAAGAACAAGTGAAACACAAAGCTGTGTGTTGTTTCTATCATTTATCCTGCAGCTTTTAACTAGCCAGCAGTAGTAGAGCACCTCTGGGAGACAACCTTGCCCGTTCTCCCTCCTCCCTCCCAGCAGCATAAATAAGGAGAAAGCACCCAAGTGAGTGAACCAACACAGAAGCTCCCTGAGCAAACAGAAGGGGAGAAATCAGGCTTTAAAATTGACTCAGGCAGAGACAACTTCTTTTCATTTACCACTGTTATCCTACATCCTAATGCTCAGTGTTCCAGCTCTCCCACAGCAACATCCCAGCTCTCAGCATGTTTAACTGAGCTCTGACTGACCAGAGCTGCTCAGTCGCTCCCAGGAGTGGGATAAAAGTTCACCTTTTTCAGTTATGGCATCATTTTGGAGTGCACAGCCCACAACCCCATCCCTGCATCCTTCCCGGGATGCTGAGGGGTGAGGAGTGAGAGAGGTACACACGGATCCGCCGGTGCTAATCCCCCCTCAGGATGGCTTTTTAAGCAGGAGAGGCTATAAATAAATAAAGCAAAAAGGATCTCTGACCATCATCCATGAGCTGGCCTCCTTCCCTTCTTTCTTCCCGCAGATCCCTCCCTCCCCTTTCACAGACATCCTCTGCATCAATGAGCGGGACCAGAAGGCAGCAAACTTCCACCTCCCCGCTCATGCGGAAAGAAATCGCACTCCCGTTTCAAGAGTCCGTGCTGCCTGGCTTTATTTCAGCTCTGCGCATTGTTCTGCCCGGGGAAGAGGGGGAGGAGGCAGGGGATGGGGCATTGTTTGCAATTCAAATGGCTGGACCTCAGGAAAAACCAATAAATTTAAGTCACTGGAGAATTTCAACAAGCGGGGCCACTTTCACAAATAGGAAGCCTCCTCCCTATCGGTGGGGGCTGTTGAGGAGCCGCTAGACAAGAGAATAACTAAGCACTCGTGGGGCTGAGAGCTTTTCACTCAATGAAGTCCAAACCAAACAAATTCCCCCTTTAGGAGATGCCTTTATCCAAACACTCCGGGCGCGCACAGAAAGGGGCTCGGAGCCTCTCCGGGTTTGCCAAACAGACCTGTTTTCTTCTCCCCCTTCCCTGCCCATCACTGGGCTGGACTGCTGGTTGGAGGAGGTTTGGAAGTGCCCCCTTGGCACGGTGCAGTCCGTAAAGCCCCGCGGGCGCTGCTGACGGAAGGGGGGGGATGTGAAAATTCCCCGGCCGTAAATCCCCATTCACGCAGCAAGTGTGGCGCTGGAATAAATTGCACCAGGACTGGATTTATAGGTGAGGTGGCTTGTACCAGCTTAGTGTTTAATTTTCAGTTCAGCTTTAACTGCCCTTTCTTAGGAGGATTTAAGGATTTCCATAACTCATTCCAGTGAGCGCACCACAGCGCAAATCCCACACCTCCCCTCCCTGCATGCCTGCAGCTCAGAGATCTCCGTCGGGTGAGGAAGAGGAAGGCTCCCACTGCAGAGGGGAACCAGACACATCCTCCGGGGCATTATCTGGAGCCGCTCAAGGGGTGACTCGTGTCCAGCCGGGAATGCTCTTTGTCCTCACCCCCACACGACTGTGCACACAAGCGGGGCAGCGATAAAGGCAGGGAAAGGGTGTGAACCAAAAGACCTCCTGACACCAATCAAGCACTGTGCTGAGTGGCTATCAATGGTCCAGCCTGTGGCAGAGCATTGCTGAGACCTGCACAGAGAAGGAAATGATGAGGTGATGGTCCTCCCTGCCCCATTTTGGAGGTCCCTGATTTGATGCTGACTCAGTGATGGAGGTAGACTGAAAAAGCTGATGTGACTGGTCCGAGCCAGGGAAGGAGCACTAAAAGCCCCTTCATTTCCCCCAGTTCAGGCTCCATCTTGAACGAGCTGGAACACAAAATTCACTCTCCTCATTTCCATCCCTTCCTCATGACTCTTTTTCCTCCTTTCTTACCACACAATTTCCTTTCCCTTCTTTCGCCAGCTCTAAGGAGATTGTTTGGTTTCCTTAGCCAGGGCTGCAGGTTTTGCAGTGTTGCTGTGGGCAGCCAAAACACCCAACTACTCCAACCTGCTTCAAGTGGAATTGTCCAAGGCCCATTTGGACAGGGCATGGAGCAGCCTGGCCCAGTGGAAGGTGCCCCTCCCATGGCAGGGGATTGGAACAAGATGGTGTTTAAGATCCCTTCCAACCCAACCATTCTGTGACTCTGTGATGATCCTGATGGGTCCAACTCAGCATATTCTGTGATTCTGTGACTTCCACCGGTGCATCCCCACTGGTGCTGTTGTGCCCCCTCAGTGTTTCCTGCCCTGGCAGCACATCAGGTCCAGTTCAGATGCTCTTATTTACCTCCACCTCTGGTATCTCCATTCAAGGCAGGTGACGAAAAAGTTATCCATGACTTTACAGTCAACAGTAAAGAAGATTTAGAAGAGGAATTCAACCTTGAGTCATGGAGATGTTTGGTATGCAGCTGCCACTCAACAGCAAGATGCTTAATTCACTATGGGTTTATGTCAAAAGACAGAAGTTCTTCTGAATTAACTACTTAAGGCAGACATGGTAAACCAAAAACAACTCCTGAGCAGATGCTTTTGTGTGAAATTTAAGTTAATAATACAGCTATAAGTTAATACAGTGTAATTCACATTGAAAGGAATCAAGTCTGAATAAAAAAACACTTTAGTGGCCCTGAATTCAACTATAATGTATTATATATTAAAATATTCATTATATATATTATATATAATATAAAATATATAAAAGGTGTGTAATTTTTTTTTCTTCATATGGGCATTTTTACATGACTGGGGCACTCTGGGTTGCAAAGAGGAAAAAAGGCTCTTTTTAAGCAACACTTTCTTTGACACCAGGCAAAGCTGTGCTTATCACCAACCAGTCACCTCCATGACTATTCTGCTCCTGTTTCCTTCATTTTGCTGGTTCCTGGATCTTATTAATGGAGGTGTGAGGGGGTGGGGGACGACAACTCAGCCCCTATTGTTTATGTCTTGCTGGTAGGAAGGGGGACTGAGAAAAATAAAAGCTAACAATAAAGCAAAGCCTTAGCCCAAAGAATGCTTTTATTGCCACCAGGAGTAATTCAAACCTTTTGTGGTGGTTTGGAGACAAACTTTATGGTGGTCAAGTCATACATTGCTGGTTGGATTTAAAAACCAGGCAGGATATTTTATGACCGTTAATAAATGTTTGTAGCCTGCATAGGAACACGGGAGAGGGAATCACACCTCTGCACCGATCACCTGCAGTGGTCAGAGAACTGGCTCCTACCCCTCCCACCCTCCCCACAGGAATTACTGCTGGATGCATTAAGGAAAGAGCTGCTTTTACTCTTTATATCCCTTCTCTGAAGGATCAGTGTTTGCTGCTTCAGCACACAGGACACCAGACTCAAACGGGCCAGTTTGCAAATCTTGCAGAGCTGCTCAGAACTACCCTGGGTCAAACCTCCCCTGGCCCTGAGACTGCAGATAGGATGTACTTAAACTGTATGGAAATTACCTTGTCACGCAGTTAAGGCCCCTCACCAGATTGCTGTAAAATGGGGGCACTGACTCCTAAAGAATTGCACTTATTCATAGATTTTAGGGTCTTTGTGATGCTTTGGCTTGACCTGCTGCACAGCCCAGGTCAGGGGACCACCCCACATTGATTCCTGCCTCAGGACCGAGGGCTGTGGCAGAGCCAGAGCAGAGTAAAACCTCCTGTCTTAACAACTTACAGCAATGAAGGGGGAAAAAAAGTATGTATTTAAATATATAAAGGCCCCAGTGTTGCAGCAGCAGTTCTTCAGAAGGGCCACCTCTATTAAAACCCTGATTCTTATTCCCCATTCTTCCCATGGATTGTCCATATTTCTGCTGTGCTTGCAGCTGCATCACTCACATCCCAGAACAGGAATACACCATCTGATTTTTCCCCCCAAAATTCACACATATACTGAGTGAATGCCTCTGATTTCTGTGCATCACCATCCCAAAGAGAAAGGTGGCAAAAACACTGGGAGTATTATCTTTTTTTGGGTAAAAACTGTAGAAATCAGTCCCTCCTTAACACCACTAGCCGTGGATTTACTCCACTATATTTTTCTTCCTTCATAATTTTCCCTGTGATCTTCAGTTTTTAATTTATCCCGATTGATAAATGCTTCCCACTCCCTTTCCCTCGTATTTTGCTCTCAGGGAGTTGCTGCACTCTTCGTTCTTCCATCTCCAGCTTTAACCAGGGCAAGCACATTGATTTTAGTGGGGTTTAATGCTCTCAAAAAGCACTCCTGACTGCTCCCTATTCCTCTCCCTCACTGCTGTTTGCCTGATCTCTCCAGAACAGTGTATGAATTTCCAGATCATTGAGGGAAATACTGCACAGCATCAGATCTTCCAGCCCAGATCCCTTGAGAAACCTGTGGAAACCAATGGCAAACCTTCAATTTGGGACCTGTCAATGCCCAACCAGCCAAATGCCATATGGAAAATTCAGGGGGGAGAGTCATCCTTTTTGATTTCAGCTTTGTGAAGGTGGTATTTGGTCTAATCTAGTTGCAGGCACCCCTTGCCCAGTCACCAGCCACACTGTCAGCAGCAGCAGGAGATTTTCACCCACAGTATGAGACGGCCCTTTGAGATCATCGAGTCCAACCCTGCTGTGGTTCCCAGCCCATGGCACTGATGCCACATCAGTCTCACCTTAAACACCTCCAGGGACGGGGACTCCACCCCCTCCCTGGGCAGCCCATTCCAGTGTCTGATCCCTCTCTCTGGCAAGAACTTCCCAATGTCCAACCTAAACCTGCCCTGGGGCAGCTCAAGGCTGTGCCCTCTTGT
>NW_020958618.1:1316-3389 GCF_003031625.1 Empidonax traillii | reverse complement strand
TTACATGTCCAGCCCCTCAGCTGGAAGAGACCCTCAAAACTCCACCCACACGAGTGAGCTTTTGCTCATTTACACTAAGGTGAAAGTCTGGCTAAACTAAAAAGGGGAGATATAAACTCCCTGTGCAGCCAGAGAAGGCCAGTTTTCACCAGCCAAGTGGTTAAAGGACAACTGGGCATAAACCCTAGGGGAAGACAGCAAAGAATTCAGGGTTTGTGTTACATACATGCTTAGGAACCAGGAAGAAAAGTCCACACATTTTTAACCACAAAAGATTTCATTGGACAACATGGTCTAGCAGGGGCTTTAAAGGGGAAAAGCAGTTCACAGACTCTTCTGAATGCATCTCCAGTAGCAGGATTGTTAAGACATTCAGGGCTGTTAATGTGTACTGTCAGGGCATTGTAACCAGCCCTTTAATCCTGGGCCTGTCAGACTTGAAGGAAAACTAAGGGGCTGACAGTGCTGCAGCAAATGGATTTTCCTTCTCTGCTCTCCTCGCCTCCCCCCTCCTCCCATTTAAAGTTAGAATAACACTGAGTCTATTCCTTTCAGGGCTTGCAAAACAACTGGGGGGGAGGGGGGGGAAGAGGGGTGGTGGGGGAACCAAGCCTAGATGGGCAATCTTCCCTTTCCAAATCCCAGTCCCCAAACTGGGAGTGCTTGGCATAGTCAGACCCAGCCTGGCTGAGAACGCCTCCTACTTGGCTGTGGTCATAAACTCTCATGAGTTTATTGATCTTTTCAGACATCCCTGCACAAGGAGAAGTACAAAGAGCTCCAGGTGGAGTTGCAAAGTCTTGCCTTTTAATTCTGGTCTTTGGTTTCAGACCTTACTCACACAAGATTTGACAATATGACCCATGCACAGACACTTCTCCTGTGTGTGCAGCAGACTCTTCATCACCACACAGCCCTTACAGCTTTACTTCAGGAATATTTTACACCTTGGGCTGGCACTTCAGCTCTTAAATCATGACAGGTGTATTCTGTGGGAGAGCCTGGGTCTGGCATGCAACATTCCCAAACTTCCACCCAGCCCTTCCCTTCCAAGTTCATCTCCCTTGTTTGGTCTGTTCTGGATGAGTAGGATCAATGCTAAACAACCAAGAGAGAGCTGGACCTGAGGTGGGTAAAAATTGATATTAACTAACCTTTGCTTGAAATCCCCCTCAGTTTCTGTCCAAATAAAGCAGGATATTAGCGGGGGTGCTGCTGAGTGGGTATCATTTCCCCGTATTTTTATCCTGGATGCCTTGTCATTTTCGGGAGTCTGTTCTCCCAGTCTTTCCCTTCAATTCTTTAAAAAGTACCCAAATAAAATCACAGCTAAAATCCAGCCCACCTGTTGTAAATACTTCCAGAAATTCTGGTTTGTCATGTCGAATTCTGTTCTGCGTGTCAACGCACTCCAGACTTCCACCTCCACCTCACAACACAAAACCAAAAGAGAATGGGCAGAATGTGCCATGAAAAGGAACTTTAAAGTTTTCACGTTGATCTAGCAGGTGTTCTCAAAACTTGGGGTTAGTTAGACACCCTGAAGGGTCTCAGAGCAGTTGGAGGATGGAAAGAGGATGAAAAGAAACAGGTAACAGTTTCTTCTGTTAGCAGGGTATCACTCTCCACACGGGTCCAGTTGAGAGGAGTAACTTCATCTCCCCTCCTGCACCACGGATCAGCCAGGGGCTAACTGGAAGGAGGGGGCATTTCTGCATGTCTCCAGGACCGCTGGCATTTCTTTAAAAGGGATTAAACCAGGATGATTTTGGATCAGTAACAGATGTTCCTCCCTTCCCTCGCCCAGGTAGGTGTCGCACAACGTACCTGTCCTGCAGGTGAGCATTGTCAGGGGCTGCCAGCCTAGGACTTATCACTGCCTGTGAATTGTTCTAAGAAGGAGAGACATAGCACTAAGAATGTTGTTAAATGGAAATGAGCAAAAGCAGCAAAATCAATTTGAGAAGTTGGTTCACGTTCCAAGGGGAAGAAATACTTCCAGAATCAGGTTAAGCAAAGCCCTATTGAGCCACTTATTGATTTCTTAATGAGCTTGAGGGGGAAAAAAAGGAA
>NW_020958618.1:0-1295 GCF_003031625.1 Empidonax traillii | reverse complement strand
CTCCCCCTCCTGTCAGGGGGTTGCAGAGAGTGAGAAGGTCCCCCCTGAGCCTCCTCCTGTCCAGGCTGAGCCCCCCCAGCTCCCTCAGCTGCTCCTCTGCAGGGGGTTGTTGTGGCCAAAGAGCAGGACCCGACACTTGGCCTGGTTGAACCTCATCCCCTTGGAATCAGACCACGGATTCAGCTTGTCCAGGTCCCTCTGCAGAGCTCTCCCGCCTTCCAGCAGATAAACACACCCCTCCAAGCTTGGTGTCATCTGCAAATTTGCTAATGCTACACTAAATTCCGCATCCAGACCATCAGTAAAGATATTCAACAGGACTGGGCCCAGCACTGAGCCCTGGGGACATCACCAGTGACTGGATTCCAACTGGATGCAGCCCCATTCCCCACCACTCTCTGTCTCCCTCATTTATTTACTCTATAAAGGCTATTGTCCATGTTCTAGAGGCATCTCAGGCCTCTAGAGGCATTTTTAATTACCTGCCACTTCTTTACCTTGTGAAGGCTGCTGTCCATGTTCTAGAAGGATCTCGGGTCAATAGCACCTCCCAGGCCCTTATTAACTGAGTTTGGCCACTTGCTTAAAGCTGTCAATGCCTGAGAAGCAGATACTGCTATTCCCAGCCCCTCCTTTTTGCCCGCTTTTTACTTCTAAAACAAATCATAATGAGTGATTTTAGCATTGGGTGGTTGTCATTCTCCCCACAACAAGTTGTTATTTCCAACAAAATTCTGTTTTCCTCGTTCTCTTTCCCAGACACCTCACATGGGGTTAGAAACAATTCCACAGTGTCTCTTCTTCAGTACTCTAAGTGCTTTGATTAATGCTGGTGGTGTTGATGTAGCTGTGATGGTTTAAGGATGTAGTCATTAATTAACCTTGTCTCCTGATTAACTTTGTTCTTGACATCTTGATTTTGTGCTAAATTAATTCTCATTTATCCCCCCTTCCACCCTCCCCTTTCATGGATTGCACTCCTCACTTCTAATCAGGTTTCCCCTCAGATTATCTTCCCCCTCTTCAGGAACAGAAATCACCCAGACTATGCAGCCACTGTGACCCCTCAAGGATTGACTTACCTCCCACCTCTCACCCTCCTGGGGGCCTTCCCACTCCCACACCCATCTTTTTTCACCCACAGTGTGAGAGGACCCTCAGAACAGATCATGGATGTTCCCTGGATCCAGCAATCCTCCCTCCAGCACGGACCAGCAACCTTTTATCTGTCTTTTCCTTGCACATTGCACACATTCCCTGCCTGAAAAAGGACCCCCCCTCCTGTGTAAGGTCCC
>NW_020958617.1:10376-13061 GCF_003031625.1 Empidonax traillii | reverse complement strand
AGCTTGGCTCAGCTGCACTGGGGGTTACCCCTGCTGCTCCGCTCCCCAAGGCAGCCTCCCACACCGGGGCTGTCTTCCAGCTCCCTGCCCATTCCTCATTTCACTGCTCTCTTCAGCTCCACCTGTTGGAGCTGTGGCTGCAAGGGATGAGTAGGGGACTGGTGGTGGAGGCAGGGACTGGATCCACACGGGTTGATCCACACACCTTTCTGCTGGAGAGTGGGAGGAAAAATGACACACTTCTGCATGCTAGCCCTCGGCTTTTTCTCCCAAAAACCAACCCCAGACATGACTTGGACAATATTGGACATCCAGTGCTAAAACTCCACCTCCTATCTCTGAATCCAGGATATTACCCACCCCTCAGTCAATACCATCCACATCATGCTCAGATTTAACACCTTGCAAGTACATCATCATCATGGCTGGGCTTTGCAAACAAAGATTTGAGAAGGGCTCTACCCACACTTGCTACAAACGCACTGATGGCTAAAAAGGCCAATGCCAGATAGACAAGTCCGGTTGCAGAAGGCACAACAGAAAGACTCCCCAGGTAATACTGACAAGACGCGATTCTTTCTGCGCTGTCTTTTCTCCTCCAGAGTGATCCTGCGTGTGTTCTCAAAAGCAGCAGCAGCGTTATAGATGGTGTGTCTCCAGGCCTCCCAACTGGAGGCCAGAGTAGACCAATGGTGGTGATCAATATGGCCAAGGCTGAGGGATTGTTTCAGGCAGTCCTTGTGTCTCCTCTTTGGGGCTCCTCTCTCACTGCAGCCAGTGGCAAGTTCCCCACAGAGCACAATCTTAGGGAGGCGATGGTCCTGCATCCTGGAGACGTGCCCTGCCCAGCACAGCTGTGTTCTCAGCAGCATGGCCTCAATGCTCGTGACTGCTGCCTGTTCAAGGACAGACGTGTTGGTCACACAATCCATCCAGTGGATGTTTAGGATTGTACGGAGGCAGCGCTGATGGAATCGTTCTAAGAGATGCAAATGGTGGAGGTAAATGACCCATGATTCAGACCCATATAAAAGAGTAGACAGCACGATGGCTCTATAAACACTGATCTTTGTTCTTTTCTTCAGGTGTTTGTTTTGCCACACTCTTCTATGGAGTTTACCAAAAGCTCTGTATGCCTTTGTTAACCTGTTGTCTATTTCTGCATCAGTCTTACCGTCTGAGAAGATGATGCTTCCCAGGTAATTAAAACTGCTGGACTGATTTGAGTTCTGATTCACCAATGGTGATATGGGGATGATGGGAGACTTCCTGAGGAGCAGGCTGATATAAAACTTCTGTTTTCTTCAAGTTGATTTCCAGTCCAAAAAACTAACAAGTCTCTGCAAAGCAGGATGTTAAACGCTGCAGAGGTGCTTCTGTGTGGGCGACGAGGGCAGCATCATCAGCATAAAGCAGCTCATGGACAAGATGATTTAAGGTCTTAGTGTGGGCCTTCAGTTGCCTTAGGTTTAAAAGGCTCCCATAGGTACGATATCAGATGTTCACACCATTTTCATCATTGAGGTCTGCTGTGGCCCTTTGGAGCATCATGCTGAAGAAGATTGTGAATAAAGTTGGTGAGAGAACGCAGCCTTGCTTCACACCATTGGATATTGGAAACGGCTCAGAAAGTGCGTCCCCATATCTGACTTGGCCGTGCTGGTCCTCATGAAGCGAGATGATCATTTTAAAGAACTTGAGAGGACATCCTAAACATTCCAAAATCTGCCACAGACCTTTTCTACTCACAGTATCGAAAGCCTTGGTGAGATCAACAAAGGTAACACAGAGTCCTTTGTTCTGTTCCCTGTACTTCTCTTGCAGTTGTCTGAGAACAAATACCATGTCTGTGGTACCTCTGTTGGCTCAGAAACCACATTGGCTTTCAGGTAGAAGATCTTCTGCTATGGTGGGTTTCAAAAGAATTCTTGCAAGGATTTTACCAGCAATGGAGAGCAGAGGAATACCTCGGTGATTTGAGCAGTCTGATTTATCTCCTTTCCTCTTGTACAAGGTGACGATGACAGCGTCACGAAGGTCTGAAGGCAGTTCACCTCGTTCCCAGCAGCGCACCACAAATTCGTGAAACTTAGCATGGAGTGCTTGGCCATCGTGCTTCCAGATTTCAGGTAGGATTCCATCAGCCCCAGCTGCCTTGCCGATTTTCACCTGCTGTATGGCTTTAAGAGTTTCTCCCATGGTGGGGGCAGTATCCAAAGGTGTTATTTCAGTAGTCACAGACCATCCCCCAAGATGCTTGATGAGTTCATTTAGACTGGTGGAACTGGAGCAGTCCATACACATTGTCCATGGCATTTACGGGTGTCATGGTTTAGGTTTTAGCAAGGAATTTTTTCTTTCCCTTCCCCCTGCTGTGTGTGCCCTGTGTATAGGCCATTCTTTCCCAGTGTGGGAAGGGAAGGGGAATTGAGTCTTTTTGGTTTTTTCCTCCGACATACCCTGGAGGGGATCTCACAGCGCCGCCTGGTGATGGGCACCGGACATTACAAGTTTTGCATCTCCACTGACCCGAAGGCGCCCCCTGCTGACTGTGGCTGGAACTGCACCAAAGGGCTCAAAAAATTGAACTGTTTACGTTTCCTTTTGCCGGTTTATCGGTTTGTTCTTGAAGGGGATTATTTGTGGGTATAGGAGTATTGCTTGGTTGTTTTACTTGGTTTTTTT
>NW_020958617.1:6557-9387 GCF_003031625.1 Empidonax traillii | reverse complement strand
CCCCCCCCCAATTACTATAAGTTGAGAGGAGGTTTATGCAGACAAAAGAGACTTGATTTGGGGAAAATAGTATGAGCATTTATTACTAGCAAAATAAAAACTACTCAAGAATTCTACTTAAGTAAAAGTACTATGTATTTACAGAAATACTTCTCCCCCCTTTATATCAGTCCAAGGAGGAGAAGCAGTTTCTTTCTCCATTCTTGGAGCTCCAGGTCTCTTCAATAACTCTGCAGTGCTCTCCTTGCAGCTGGAACTCTTTCTCTTTCTCTCTTGCTCTGTGTTAGCCTCCAGGGTTGGATCTACCCACCTCCTGGGCTAAGACTGGAGGCTGGGGGTTACCCAGGTGCTGAAGGTTTTCTCTTCCATGGGTTTGCAAGGAGACACTTGACTACCATGAATCTTCACCACAGGGTTACAAGGGATAATGGCTTATGAGTCCACCCCTGTTTCCTGTGGAGGTCCCTCCCTATAGGAGAACAGTCCTTAAATAGACCTCTCCGACATGGGTCTAGCATGGATCCCTCACACGGATCCCAAGCTTACCCGAGCCGTTCTCACCCTGGCGTAAGCCTTTCTCTCAGAGTCATAAATCTTTAGTAGCAGCATGGATCCCACACATGGATCCCAACATGATCCTTCTCTGTGGAAGTGGGCATCAAAAAGGAAGGAGCTGGAACATTCCAGGCTCCTGCTGCAGCAGTTTGATGCCCACACACTGGGAGTTCATGTGGGAGAGACACCTTATCGGCTCGAAAGAAACTGGGAGCGGGAATTCCCACAAACCAGGTTTGAGACCAAAATTATATTCCACCACCATGAGAACAAGATGATGATTCCCTCCCTGCTGAACACCAACTCCTGCTTTAGGAGGAGGTCCAGACCTGGGCTGCTGGGGGGCCTGTGGAAGTTTAAGCTGCTAAGTTGTCTCCCCACACCTTTGTGCCCAGGGCTGGGTTTAACTTCAGGGAGCTGTGGGATTGCAGGCACCAGCAGTAAGATTAATTTCCTGGCAGGAACTCATCTCTGCATTTTCAAGCAGGGAAAGTTCTCAGAATGGTTTTTCTCAGCCCTAAGGCAGGAACAGCAGCTTCCTGGTACATCCACAAGCTCATCTGTGAGCCGCATGGGGGCCTCCTCACTCCAACAATCTTCCAAAGGTAGCACGGATTTATTTTTCAGTCTTTTCCCTGCTGAAGGAAGAGAGTGAAAGGAGGGGGAAACAGCCCCCCTCCTTCAAAGTTTTCTTCTCTCTCCTCCAGCTGCCAGCTTTGACCTTGGAGGTCCCTTATCTTTTTGCTGGAATTCTTCTGCAGCAGTTTTTCACCCAGGTAGACAGTCCTTTAAAGTTTTTTTTTTTTTTCCGCTCTCTTACAAGAGAGAAGGGGGGCATCACCGCTACACCTGCCCCCAGCCCAGGCAATGGGTGGAGGGGGCCTGAGCCCACCTCGGGGCCCGCCGCCTCTATTACAAGGCTACAGCTCCCAATTTCAACTGTGCAGCCAGCCTTCTCTTCCGTTTTCTTAAATATGTAATTGGCAAAGGCGTTACTGAACTTTCGATTGGCTTTTTCTCCAGAAATCAACCTGGACAAAACCATCCTAAGCCCCAGGGCCTGGCTGGCTGGGCAAAACCACAACAACTTTCCCAAGGGCTGGTGCATGACAGGGGATATGATCCACCCACTGCATCCTGAGCTCTGTGCCCAGGTGCCTGTGAGGCTCTTTTGAAATGAGCCCCACTGTCTGATTCAGTTCCTGCTGGGAGGCCACGTCGCCCCAGGACTCGCTTTTCCCGGCCCAGGATGGTGTTCCAGGCAGGGCTGTGAGGCACAGGATGTGTCTCCAGCCCCCCAGGGACTGTTTGCACCATGGTCAGCACACAGCACTTCCCTTGGCGGGTTTGGGGAGTGTGATGTGCTGTGCTGTGATCACTCTGCCAGGCCTCCCCAGGTTTTTATTTCAACCATCACCCCCCACACCACAGAGGCTTTACCTGCTTGGCCCTGCTTGATTGCAGCCCCTGACCCCCAGTTATGGATAACCTGGGAGATGGCTAATTCCCCCTGATCATGAGCCCATCTGTGTGTTGCATCTCTTCCCTGGTGACCTGAGGAGTCATGGGCCCATCAAGCCAGAAATACTTCACCCTTCTGTTGCCAGTCCACATCCACCTGAGACACTTTAGGCTCAGCAGCCTGATCCACCTGTCTGTTGTTGTGATGATCTTCAGTAGCCTGACTTTGGGGTACCAGCCTCAGTGCTGCCCCAATCCTGTCCCTCCCCAGGACCTTGCATGCACCCTGGCCAACGAGACCCCCCTTTCCTGGAGGAGGATGCACATCAGTGGGTGGCTGCACATCGGCAGTGCAGACACCTGGACCTGAGCCTGGCAGTCTCTGCTGCTGCAGGAGCAGAACAGGCAGGTCTGGGCACAAACCAGCACAGACTGTGAGAGGTGTTACCCCAAGAATGAGAAGCTGAGAGACAGGAAAGAGAAGGGAAATAAGGCCCCAGGATAACCCCCCACTCACTCAGGTGTTATTTATAAGGTTGTCTTACCCACCCCAGGGTGCTCACAGTTCCCCACAGCAGAAGCTGCATCCCCGAGGTGTCGGCAGGCTCACGTGGGAACGGCCGGTCCTGCCAAGGCCACGTTGGCCTCCATGTGGAGCGTGAGTTCAGTGCCAGCAAGAGCTCTCTGCTTTTTATACAATGAACCTGGGAGCTCTACCTGGCCAGGTGTGGCCAGCACCGCCCAGCCAGAGGCCCTGGGTGCCTCCCCCCGTGGTGTAAGTGGTGCCCCTTCTGCCCACGCCTGTGTACTTTGG
>NW_020958617.1:1521-5655 GCF_003031625.1 Empidonax traillii | reverse complement strand
GCCTGGACCTGGGCTCTCCAACTCCCTGGCCAGCCAAGCTCAGCTCCAGGCTCTGTTTTACTGCTGACCAGGCCCTTTTCCACCCTTTTGGCCAGTCCCCTGCCTTGTCCTCCCCAACTCCTTCCACTCCACGTGGCCTCTGGGCTCATCCCAGGGATGAGCAAAGTGCTGCCACATCTGTCCCCTCCCAAGTCCAAGCAGCAGCCCTGGAGAGCCCCTGCAGCAGGGCTGTGCCTGGGCATGCTGCCAGAAAGGCGTGTCCAGAGTACAAACTCCCCAAATCACTCAGTAACTTTCAGTTTTGACGGATGCAGCACAGCAGGAAATGGATGGGTGGCTGGGACAAGGTCACCATTTCCTTTGGTTTCCGGACAGCTCGACTGGGATCAGGGGACAACTCTAAGGTGTCCACAGAGCAGCTCCTGCTCAGGGTCTCCAGGTACGTGGCTGCTTTTGGGAATCTGCAGATGGAAATTGCCCTCTGCCATTTGCCAGAGCTGGACACAGTTTCCATGTGCTGTTAGCAAAGTAGAACCAAGTCAGTGAGCAAAAAGGGGGTGGGTGGGAGAGCAGAGCAGAGCCAGGTCCTGTCTTGGCTGGGCCCTGGATCAGTGTTTTGACTCTTTTGCTTCCCTTGGTGCAAAGCCTTCTCCCACTCTCAGTGAGGGGCAGGCAGTGAGTCCAGACTCGGTCAGGGTTTGTCCTTCTCGTCCTGCCCCGTCCGTCTCTTTCTTAAGGCTGGGTCAGAAAAGCCAGGGCTCCATATGAAAACAGCTGCCCCTTTCTGCTGCAACTGGAGCAGATATTGCAGCTTGTCCTTTGCTTTCCCAGGGGAAATTCCCACAACTTTTTAGACCAGTCAGGTACTTTGCATATAAAGCACTAACCAAACTCAGTCTGATGATGGAAAATCGATTTCAACCTTCGCCATCGAAGCTTCTTCCCTAGACATTACAGAAAGGGCTGAAACCAGCAATGAACCCCTTGAAAAGTGAATTCATCCTGTCTGGTTGTTGGTTAAATTCCCTTCTTTCTCTTCCCTTCTGCCCTTTCTCTCTCCTTGCCCTTCTCCAGGTTGTGCTCCCGAGAGGAGGATGCTCTGCGGTTCCCCCATCCGCTGCTCTCTGCTGGCTTTTGTCATTTACAGTTTAGTTTTCCAAGGTCATCAGGGCCACTCAGGTAAGAATCACAGAATCATAAAATCATAGAACAGCCGGGTTGGAAAGTTGAGATCATCAAGTCCAACCTTTGATCCACGACCACCACAGTTACCAGACTATGGCACTCAGTGCCACATCCAGTCTCCTCTTAAAAACCTCCAGGGATAGAGAATCCACTGCTTTCCTGGCAGCCCATTCCAATGCCTGATTACCTTCTCTGTAAAGAATTTCTTCCTAATATCCATCCTAAACTTCTCCTGGCAGAGCTTGAGACTGAGCCCTCTTGTCTTACTGATAGTTGCCTGGGAGAAGAGTCCAACCCCCACCTGGCTCCACCCTCCTGTCAAGGGAGTTGCAGAGAGTGCTGAGGTCTCTCCTGAGCCTCCCCTTCTCCAGGCTCAACAACCCCAGCTCCCTCAGCCTCTCCTCACAGCATTTGTACTCCAGTCCCTTCCCCACCCTCCCTGCTCTTCTCTGCCCCTGCTCCAGCCCCTCCATGTCCTTCCTGACCTGAGGGCCCAGAGCTGGACACAGCACTCCAGGGTGGCCTCCCCAGCGCTGAGTGCAGGGCAAGAATCCCTGCCCTGCTCCTGCTGCCACACTCTTCCTGAGCCAGGCCAGGATCCCTTGGCTCTCTTGGCCCCCTGGGCACACTCTGGCTCATGTTCAGCTTCCTGTCCCTCCACACTCCCAGCTCCCTTCCTGCCTGGCTGCTCTCCAGCCACTCTGAACCACTTCCTCTGTGAGCTGAGTGAACTGATTGTTATAAGCCTTTATCTTGTAATTTTCTAAAGATGCCAAGAGCACCTGAGACATTTTTACTTTTATAATAGATTTTTGCAATCTAAGAGGTGAGAACAGTGAAGGACATTTGAGCTTTCTTTGTCCCTAAGTTGTCACTTGCTCCAGCCAACCCCCCAGAAACCTTCCAGCCACTTCCATCATTCCTTGTCCCCCTTTCTGCGTGCTCTGAGCCCCACGGGCAGCACCTGAGCCCTTGAGAACAAGGGGTTTGAAGAGCTTTGCTGGCAGTGCAGGACAGGGAAGCAGAGGGATGGCCCCAGAGTGGCCTGGCCCCAGCCCACTGCCCGTGCTGCAGGGCAGGGTCCCTGTCCCAGCTCCCTCAGCCCCTCGTGTGCCCCGGCACAGGGACGCTGCCAGCGCCATGGCCCGGCCCGGCAGCACCCGAACCACGCGGAGCAGCCGCTGCTGTGCCCGAGCTCAGGTGCCTCAGCAAACTCACACTTCTCTCTTCCTCCTCCGGTGGTCTCTCCCAGGTCCATTCCAAGTCACAGGACCCCCCAACCCCATCACCGTGGCCAAGGGCGAGAACGTGGTGCTGCCCTGCGGCTTCTCCCCAGGGCAGGATGCACTGGACACGGAGGTGATCTGGTTTCGGGAGCAGTTCTCGCCCTTTGTGCATCGCTACAACGAGGGCCAGGACCAGTACGGGGAGCAGATGCTTCAGTACCAAGGGCGCACTGAGCTGCGGAAGGACGGCCTTGCCAAGGGCAGCGCGGACTTGAAGCTTTTCCATGTCCGACCATCTGACACAGGGACTTACACCTGCTTTGTTCGCCGTGGCTCAGATTACGACGAGGCTCAGGTGGAGCTCAAGGTGACAGGTCTGTAGTTTGTGTCCCTGGTACCTCAGATTTACTTGCTCCTGGCCAGTGCTCCTGTTCCCTGTCCTTGTGCCCAGAAACAGTTTCAGGGGGTTGCTTTGGAAATAAGGTTTTATTAAGTCCCTTGGTGTAAAATATCAAGAATGTCTCAGAGAGGTAACATTGTCATAAGGAGCACATGAAATACTTCCTCCTTCAGAATTTTTTTCATATTGTTTCCTTCAGAAAAGCAGGTATAAGAAAAACTCTGCATTCGGTAATAAGGGAAGAATATCCAAGTGCTTTTACATTTTAATATCCGGACCAGTGGATTATTTGCTGCAGTAGTGGCCTCCAGGGCAAATCTCTCAGTTATATGAAAGAGACTGCAAGAAATGTCCTGACTCCAGGTGACATCTGTCTGAAAAAACATCTGGGGTTTGTCTGTCAGTTTATCCACGTCAGGGAGAGAAACAGCCCAACCAGGTTATCCCCCTGACATCCAGGACCCCGCAGGGTCACCTGGGGTCTCTCTCTTTTCCCACAGCCAGAGGCTCTGCCCCACTCATCGCGCTGGAGCGCTACGAGCACGGGGGGATCCGCGTGGCCTGTCGCTCAGCCGGCTGGTACCCACAGCCCCAGGTGCTGTGGCACGATCCCCACGGGCAGCATCTCCCATCCCTCTCGGAAAACACTGCCCAGGACAAGAATGGGCTCTTTGCAGCTGAGAGCAGCATCATCCTCACCAGAGGTGTGAACCAGGAACTGTCCTGCTCGGTGCAGCACATCCCGCACACACCAGAGCAGGAATCAGCCCTTTATGTGTCAGGTGAGTTGAGGATGGGGCCCTGCTGATGTGTCCCCAGAGCTGTGCTGGGCACGGCACCCCCAGCGCCTCTGGCAGGACACGTGCTCAATGTGTCAAGGCCATTTCATCCCACCTGTGCCAACAGCCACGGCTTTCAGCAGCCTCGGTGCAGGAGAGCTGCCAAAACCCACCGGTTCCCTCTGCAGGTGCTGGTTAGGGGGGAAGGTACAACCCTCATTGTGGCAGAGTTTATACAGACACCTGGCTGAAATAAGCACATTCATAACACTGGAGCTAAATGAAAAAAAAGAAGCAAAGCCATGCCCTTATTCCCCCCTGCTGTGAAATCCTGTCGTACAGGTTTAGTATGTGGAATAAATCCTTGTGTCTCATTTCAGCACCTGCAAGTATAAAATGTAATCCTAATTTTCCCTTGTCTCATAGGAAAGCTCCACTGGATGATTGGTTTGGGGCTGGGAATATATCAGAGCAGAGATGCAATGATGAACTGCATTACCCATACACCAAATGGCACTGCAGCAGCACGTGCTTTCCAACTCCA
>NW_020958617.1:0-1500 GCF_003031625.1 Empidonax traillii | reverse complement strand
CACGAGAGAGGTTTTGCTCCAACAAATAATTTGTTAGTAAATTAGTTCACACTTCTTACCATTCAAACAACACACTTTACTTACAAATTACCCTCATGAGGTGCACACACCTATACACACGCTACATACAACAAACATACTGCTTAAAAATGTTGATTGCTCCCGAAAAATCTTGGAAGCGTCTGAGAGCCCCGGGGCCATTCCGAGAGCTCCTCAGTTGTTTATATTTCCTTATCTCTTTATCGCTTCTGCACAGGGGACTCCCCCGCCTTGCTGCTTTTTCGGCAAGGGATCCTTCTCCCCCCTCGCCACTTCGGCAGGGCTACGCCCCCTCCTCTCCCGTGCTGTTTTTAGCTCGGGGGACTTCACCCCCCCCGCCATTGCTGGTCGGGAGAAAAAAAAACCTTGAAACTTTTGTGTTAGATGGTCGAGGTTTCTTGGGATCCCGTCTCGCGACTGGGACTCTGTTTTTTTATAAGTCCCTCAGAGGGCTAGGAACTCTTTGTTACTCTGCCTGCGCCGCTCAGCGATGCTCCCGGAGTCGCCGCGCGCACAGTCACGCCGGTTGTCCCGGCGCGGCCCCTGCCGCCGGTACTCGACCCTGACACCGCGCGGGCCGCTCCCCCTCCGCCTGGTGCTGACTCTTTCTCCGCAGCGCCGCCTGGCCCCCACTGGCCTGCGGAACTCGCCGCCGCCTCCCCCGCGCGTCTCAGCCGCTCTGCGCTGGCTTTCGCCCGGCCCCGCCACTTAGCACCGCCCGCCTGGGTCGGCTCCGCCAGCCGCTGCTCAGCATCGCCCGGGCCGGTGCCCTGAGCACACACACCCACCCACCCACCCACCCACACCACCGGTGCCCCGGGCGCGCACACACGCCGCCAGTGCCCAGCGCCGCCTGGGCCGCCCTGCTGGGCGGATCCGCTGTTCGCTGCGAATTCTTATCGGGCCCCCCCCCGGGCCGACTCCGCCGCTCTCTCTGGGCCAGCCTCGGTCCCGGGGTGGCCCCGCGCTGCCGCTCCTTTTACTCGCTTCTGGCCCTCCCAGGCCCACTTCACCACATCGCCTGGCCCCAGTCACGGACCGGCCTCACCCCGGACGCTGCGCGGACCACCGCGCCGCCGCGGCGCGGCTCAAGGGTTCTTACCGACCCTCCCCGCGCACGCCCCGGCCCCTGACTGGTGCGGTTTTGGCTTTTAGTTGAATTTCTCTTATAATGCTATTGCCACTGGCTTTTGATTATGCTTTTTGTGTTTCATGTTTTTCCCCGTTTTTACCTCAGAGCGTATTTCCTTCTTACGTCTCAACAAGCGCTTTGTTCGGTCACTGGCCACGTCCCTCGCGGAAGCTTGGAAACGCAGTTAAAAGAACTCCACTCTCGCCCCGTGCGCAGTTCCACGTCTCACTCACACACATACATACATACACCTCGTAGTTTTAGCCCCCTTGAATTAAAATAGCCCTTACCAATTTTGATGTGTCCAATTCTTTCCTGCTTTCTTTGTT
>NW_020958616.1:11907-13061 GCF_003031625.1 Empidonax traillii | reverse complement strand
TAACCCAAACCTTAACCTGAACCCTAAACCCAACCCTGACTCGAACCCTAACCCTAACCCTAATCCTAACCCTAACCCTAATCCTTACCAGAACCCTAACCCGAACCCGAAACCTTAACCCAAACCATAACCCAAACCTTAACCTGAACCCTAACCCCAACCCTGACTCAAACCCTTACCCTAACCCTAATCCTAACCCTAACCCTAATCCTTAGCAGAACCCTAACCCGAACCCGAACCCAAACCAAAACCCGATCCCGAAACCCAACCCTAACCCTAAGCCAAAACCGAACCCGAAACCAAACTCGAACCCGTTCCCGAACCTCAACCCTTATCCGAACCCGAACACCAACCCTAACCTGAGCCCGAACCCTAACCTTAACCCGAACCCTAACCCTAACTCCAACCTTAACCCAAACCCGAATCCCATCCCAACCCCCCACCCTCTTATATAGCCTCCCCTAGCACTTGCTAACAAGCCTGACCCACACCTCACTCACCTTAATCCGATCTGAGGAGGAATCAGGCCTGGGCAAGCCTGGGAAAGCCTGGGCAAGCCTGGGAAAGCCTGGGCAGGAAATGACCAAGTAGCTCTCCTGGAGGCTCTCATATAGCCTCCCCTAGCACTTGCTAACAAGCCTGACCCACCCGTCACTCACCTTAATCGGATCTGAGGAGGAATCAGGCCTGGGAAAGCCTGGGAAAGCCTGGGCAGCAAATGACCTAACAAGTCTAACCCTAAACCTCACCCTCACTCTAACCCTAACCCTCATCCTCAACCTAACCCGAACCCGAACCCTAACCTACACCCTCACCCTTACCCTAACCCTAACCCAAATCCCATCCCAAACCCCCACCCTCTTATATAGCCTCCCCTAGCACTTGCTAACGAGCCTGACCCACACCTCACTCACCTTAATCCGATCTGAGGAGGAATCAGGCCTGGGAAAGCCTGGGAAAGCCTGGGCAAGCCTGGGAAAGCCTGGGCAGCAAATGACCAAGTAGCTCTCCTGGAGGCTCTTATATAGCCTCCCCTAGCACTTGCTAACAAGCCTGACCCACCCCTCCCTCACCTTAATCGGATCTGAGGAGGAATCAGGCCTGGGAAAGCCTGGGAAAGCCTGGGAAAGCCTGGGCAGCAAATGACCTAACAA
>NW_020958616.1:7959-8941 GCF_003031625.1 Empidonax traillii | reverse complement strand
AACCCGAACCCAAACCTTAACCCAAACCTTAACCTGAACCCTAACTCCAAACCTGACTCGAACCCTAACCCTAACCCTAATCCTAACCCTAACCCTAATCCTTACCAGAACCCTAACCCGAACCCGAACCCAAACCCAAACCAAAACCCGATCCCAAAACCCAACCCTAACCCTAAGCCGAAACCGAACACGAAACCAAACTCGAACCCGATCCAGAACCTCAACCCTTATCCGAACCCGAACACCAACCCTAACGCGAGCCCGAACCCTAACCTTAACCCGAACCCTAACCCTAACTCCAACCCTAACCCGAACCTGAATCCCATCCCAAACCCCCACCCTAACTCTATCCCAAACCCAAACCCTAACCCTAATCTTCATCCGAACCCTCACCCGAACTCCAACCCTAACCATAATGCTAACCCGAACCCTAACCCTAATCCAAACGATATCCCTCACCCGAACCCACACCTTAAATCAAACCCTAAACCTCACCCTCACTCTCACCCTCACCCTTGCCCTAACTCTCACCCTCACCCTAACCCTTGTTAACCCTAACCCTATCCCCTTTCTTACACTAATTTCAAAACCCTCCCCCTCCACCACCCCCTAACCGTCATCCTAACTCGAACCCAAACCCTAACCCGAACCGTAACCCTAACCCTCACCCTAAATCTAACGCTAACCCTCACCCTCACCCTAACTCGAACCCGAAACCTAACCCTTGTTAACCCTAACCCTATCCCCTTTCTTACACTAATTTCAAAACCCTCCCAGTAATTCCCAAGCCTGTAGGGAAATCTCATCCTCTCTCTGTCTCAGAGCCCCCCCTAACCTATCTTGCAGAGAGACGGGCCTGTCCATCCACCTTCCAAAAGCACGTCCCTTCAGCTGGCTCAGGGCTTCCTGTAGTCCCTGGCTTCTTCTCTTCGTCAGCTCCAAGAAAGGAAACCAAAATCAGTGCAGGACCTTAGCATCACAT
>NW_020958616.1:0-1351 GCF_003031625.1 Empidonax traillii | reverse complement strand
TGTTTACTTTATCGAACTCCATCTTCTTGGCACTGAGTTCCTTTTGTTCTAGCAAAGACACCCGCGGCCATCTTGGCATCTATAACTTACAGTACCTATAAAACTATGTAAAAGTTTATAAAAGTCTATAAAAGTACCACACACAATATAAATTGCTCACACATTCATCATGTTTCTCCCACAGACTTCATGGCTTGGATGGCAATCGTGGCTAGAGCTGGTCAAGCGTGTTGTGTGCTAAAGGTTTTATGTTTGACCCAAGGAAATGTCGGTGCCCTTGAACACATTCTCAGTTTTCATCTGGTTAGTCTGGAAGGTCCCCTGAAAAGAATGTCTGATGTAATGAAACCTCTTGTCTATCTAAAAACTGGGGAAAAAAACTGCTGTGTTTTGGCTTGAAGAGCGGTGGACTGGTTTTCCTTGGTAAGCATCCTTTTCCTGCTCCTCTTCGCCCCACGGATGGTGAATTACTTCTTCATCATGTCCTGTGAGCAGTGCCAGTGCTCTCTGACTGATCTCCTCAGGGACTTGCTCCCAGGGAACACACATCTGCCTGACATCTGGAACAAGACTCCTATGCTGACCCACGGGGCTGCTGGCATCTATTGCCTTTGGATGGCTTTCCAGGTACATGATTGAGTTACGAACTGATGAAGGGTCTGTTTTTTCAAACAGCTCTTGGATGAATCCTTTTGCAGCAAGGGTAGTGGAATGTAGCCCTGACCTTTACTCTTTGGTGTTTCTCCCTTTGCATGGCTTTTGGAATCCAAGTGAAGCTTATGGACTGGAAAAATAGGTGTGTAGGGAATATACACCAGTATCCCTTGTGTGATGTAATCCTTGATGAAGTTACTATAGAGAAACAATACTCCTTTGTTTTAAATTCATACCCAAGAAAGCACTGCAGAAGGGCTGATATTTTCTAGAGACAGGTAGCCAAAAGAAGGACTGTCAAATGAAACAGGACTTCTATGTGTGAAATACCTTCAAGCTTACCAAACCACTCCATTTTTTTTTCTAAGTTCGAAAGCACCTCTAACAGAGATGAATCTCAAAATAAAAGGAGAAGGACCTTAATCTAGTAACCAATTGTCCTGCCCCCTGAGAAAACTGAGCCTCCTAAAGCCTAATGGTTACAGCAGAGCCTAAGGTAACCTTCAGAAACGTGAGGTCATTTCAGGAGCACTTGCTTGAGCTTCTGTCTGTTAATAAAAAGCTGTATGAATGGAGTGTCGCTAAACAGTCCATTTTTTCTTCCCATTTTTGGTGTAGTGAATAAATATGAACTCAGTGGACTTCAGGGCTGGATCATTACCCATGTGCTATGGTTTGCAAATGCCTATGACTTCCA
>NW_020958615.1:7426-13062 GCF_003031625.1 Empidonax traillii | reverse complement strand
ATGAGCCGAAATTGACCCAAAATGAGCTGAAATTGAACCAAAATGAGCTGAAATTGACCCAAAATGAGCGGAAATTGACCCAAAATGAGCGGAAATTGACCCAAAAGCGACCCCAAAATTGAGATGAAATTGACCCAAAAATGACCCCAAAATTGAGCTGAAATTGACCCAAAATGAGCTGAAATTGACCCAAAATGAGCTGAAATTGACCCAAAATGAGTTTAAATTGACCCAAAATGAGCGTAAATTGACCCAAAATGAGCTGAAATTGACCCAAAATGAGCTGAAATTGACCCAAAATGAGTTTAAATTGACCCAAAATGAGCTCAAATTGACCCAAAACGAGTTTAAATTGACCCAAAATGAGCTGAAATTGACCCAAAATGAGCGTAAATTGACCCAAAATGAGCTTAAAATATCCCAAAAGTGATCCCAAAATTGAGCTGAAATTGACCCAAAATTGACCCCAAAACTCAGTTTAAATTGACCCAAAATTGAGCTGAAATTGCCCCAAAAATGACCCCAAAATTGAGATGAAATTGACCCAAAAATGACCCCAAAATTGAGCTTAAATTGACCCAAAAATGACCCCAAAATTGAGATGAAATTGACCCAAAAATGACCCCAAAATTGAGATAAAATTGACCCAAAAATGACCCCAAAATTGAGATGAAATCACCCAAAAATGACCCCAAAATTGAGATGAAATCACCCAAAATGAGCTTAAATTGCCCCAAAAGTGACCCCAAAATTGAACTTAAATTGACCCAAAATTGACCCCAAAACTCAGTTTAAATTAACCCAAAATTGAGCTGAAATTGCCCCAAAAATGACCCCAAAATTGACATGAAATTGACCCAAAAATGACCCCAAAATTGAGCTGAAATTGCCCCAAAAATGACCCCAAAATTGACATGAAATTGACCCAAAAATGACCCCAAAATTGAGTTTAAAATGTCCTAAAAATGACCCCAAAATTGAGATAAAATTGCCCCAAAAATGACCCCAAAATTGAGATAAAATTGCCCCAAAACCGACCCCAAAACTGACCCCAAAATGACCCAAAATGACCCAAATTGACCCAAAATGACCCAAAATTGACCCAAAATGCCCCAAAATGGCGGTAAATTGTTATTTTCCCCCCACCTGTGCTGCTGCTCGCGGTTTTGGGGGTCCTCCCAAGCTCGGGGGGGGATCCCCAAAACTGACCCCAAAACCGACCCCAAAATGACCCAAATTGACCCAAAATGGCCCAAAATTGACCCAAAATGCCCCAAAATCCCCGTAAATTGTTATTTTCCCCCCACCTGTGCTGCTGCTCGCGGTTCTGGGGTGCCCCCAGGGCGGGTCCCAGCTCGGGGGGGGGTCCCTAAAACCGACCCCAAAACTGACCCCAAAATGACCCAAAATGACCCAAAATTGGCCCAAAATGGCCCAAAATGACCCAAAATTGACCCAAAATGCCCCAAAATGGCGGTAAATTGTTATTTTCCCCCCACCTGTGCTGCTGCTCGCGGTTCTGGGGTGCCCCCAGGGCGGGTCCCAGCTCGGGGGGGGGTCCCCAAAACTGACCCCAAAACTGACCCCAAAATTGACCCAAAATTGACCCAAAATGGCCCAAAATGACCCAAAATTGACCCAAAATGCCCCAAAATGGCGGTAAATTGTTATTTTAACCCCACCTGTGCTGCTGCTCGCGGTTGTGGGGTGCCCCCAAGCTCGGGGGGGGGTCCCCAAAACCGACCCCAAACCCACCTAAAAACCGACCCCAAAATGGCCCAAAATGGCCCAAAATTGACCCAAAATTGGCCCAAAATGCCCCAAAATGGCGGTAAATTGTTATTTTCCCCCCACCTGTGCTGCTGCTCCCGGTTTTGGGGGTCCTCCCAAGCTCGGGGGGGGATCCCCAAAACCGACCCCAAAACCGACCCCAAAATGACCCAAAATGTCCCAAATTGACCCAAAATTGACCCAAAATGGCCCAAAATTGACCCAAAATGCCCCAAAATGGCGGTAAATTGTTATTTTCCCCCCACCTGTGCTGCTGTTCCCGCTCTGGGGGTCCCCCCAAGCTCGGGGGGGGGTCCCCAAAACCCACCCCAAAACTGACCCCAAAATGACCCAAAATTGACCCAAAATGGCCCAAAATTGACCCAAAATGCCCCAAAATGGCGGTAAATTGTTATTTTCCCCCCACCTGTGCTGCTGCTCGCGGTTCTGGGGTGCCCCCAGGGCGGGTCCCAGCTCAGGGGGGGGTCCCCAAAACCGACCCCAAAACTGACCCCAAAATGACCCAAAATTGACCCAAAATTGACCCAAAATGACCCAAAATGACCCAAATTTGACCCAAAATGACCCAAAATGGCGGTAAATTGTTATTTTCCCCCCACCTGTGCTGCTGTTCCTGGTTTTGGGGTGCCCCCAGGGCGGGTCCCAGCTCGGGGGGGGGTCCCCAAAACCGACCCCAAAACTGACCCCAAAATTGACCCAAATTGACCCAAAATGACCCAAAATTGACCCAAAATGCCCCAAAATGGCGGTAAATTGTTATTTTCCCCCCACCTGTGCTGCTGTTCCCGGTTCGGGGGTGCCCCCAGGGCGGGTCCCAGCTCGGGGGGGGGTCCCCAAAACCGACCCCAAAACTGACCCCAAAACTGACCCCAAAATGACCCAAAATGGCCCAAATTGACCCAAAATGACCCAAAACGACCCAAAATGGCCCAAAATGACCCAAAATGGGTTCCAGCCCCACCTGTGCTGCTGTTCCCGGGTCTGGGGGTCCCCCCAAGCTCGGGGGGGGGTCCCCAAAACCGACCCCAAAACCGACCCCAAAACTGACCCCAAAATGACCCAAAATGACCCAAAATTGACCCAAAATGACCCAAAATTGGCCCAAAATGCCCCAAAATGGCGGTAAATTGTTATTTTCCCCCCACCTGTGCTGCTGCTCGCGGTTCTGGGGTGCCCCCAGGGCGGGTCCCAGCTCGGGGGGGGATCCCCAAAACCGACCCCAAAACTGACCCCAAAATTGACCCAAAATTGACCCAAAATGACCCAAAATGACCCAAAATGACCCAAAATTGACCCTAAATGCCCCAAAATGGCGGTAAATTGTTATTTTCCCCCCACCTGTGCTGCTGCTCGCGGTTTTGGGGGTCCTCCCAAGCTCGGGGGGGGATCCCCAAAACCGACCCCAAAACCGACCCCAAAATGACCCAAAATGTCCCAAATTGACCCAAAATTGACCCAAAATTGGCCCAAAATGCCCCAAAATGGCAGTAAATTGTTATTTTCCCCCCACCTGTGCTGCTGTTCCCGCTCTGGGGGTCCCCCCAAGCTCGAGGGGGGGATCCCCAAGCCCGACCCCAAAACTGACCCCAAAATTGACCCAAAATTGACCCAAATTGACCCAAAATGACCCAAAATTGACCAAAATTGGCCCAAAATGACCCAAAATGGCGGTAAATTGTTATTTTCCCCCCACCTGTGCTGCTGCTCGCGGTTCTGGGGTGCCCCCAGGGCGGGTCCCAGCTCGGGGGGGGGTCCCCAAAACTGACCCCAAAACCGACCCCAAAACTGACCCCAAAATGGCCCAAAATGACCCAAAATGACCCAAAATTGGCCCAAAATGCCCCAAAATGGCGGTAAATTGTTATTTTCCCCCCACCTGTGCTGCTGCTCGCGGTTCTGGGGTGCCCCCAGGGCGGGTCCCAGCTCGGGGGGGGATCCCCAAAACCGACCCCAAAACCGACCCCAAAATGACCCAAATTGACCCAAAATGACCCAAAATTGACCAAAATTGGCCCAAAATGCCCCAAAATGGCGGTAAATTGTATTTTCCCCCCACCTGTGCTGCTGTTCCCGGTTTTGGGGGTCCCCCCAAGCTCGGGGGGGGATCCCCAAAACCCACCCCAAAACTGACCCCAAAATGACCCAAATTGACCCAAAATGACCCAAAATGACCCCAAATGACCCAAAATGGCGGTAAATTGTTATTTTCACCCCACCTGTGCTGCTGCTCCTGGTTTTGGGGTGCCCCCAGGGCGGGTCCCAGCTCGGGGGGGGGTCCCCAAAACCGACCCCAAAACTGACCCCAAAATTGACCCAAAATTGACCCAAATTGACCCAAAATGGCCCAAAATTGACCCAAAATGCCCCAAAATGTTGGTAAATTGTTATTTTCCCCCCACCTGTGCTGCTGCTCGCGGTTCTGGGGGTCCCCCCAAGCTCGGGGGGGGATCCCCAAAACCGACCCCAAAACCGACCCCAAAATGACCCAAAATGGCCCAAAATGGCCCAAAATTGACCCAAAATGGCCCAAAATCGCGGTAAATTGTTATTTTCCCCCCACCTGTGCTGCTGCTCGCGGTTCTGGGGTGCCCCCAGGGCGGGTCCCAGCTCGGGGGGCTCCTCCCCCAGCTCCCACCGCAGCTCCCTCAGGACGGACCCGCTCAGGGCGCGGCGGCGCCGCCGGGACAGCTCCCGCGACGCCGCGTCGGGGCCTTCGGGGGCTGCGGAAAAACCCAAAATATTAAAAATTTAGGGGGTTTTTAGAAGGTTTGGGGGGGGGTCGGGTTTGGTTTTAGGATTTGGGGATTTTCTGGATTTTTTTCGGAATTTTTTCCTAATTTTTTCGGAATTTTTCTGATTTTTTCTGATTTTTTTCTGAAATTTTTCTGAAATTTTTCTGAATTTTTACTGAATTTTTCCTGATTTTTTTTCCAAAATTTTTCTGAACTTTTCCAAAGTTTTTTGGATTTTTTCTGAATTTTTTTTCCAAAATTTTTCTGACTTTTTTTTCCTGAATTTTTTGGAAATTTTTTCTGAATTTTTTTGGAATATTTTCTCGGTTTTTTTTCTGATTTTTTTCCTAAATTTTCCTAAATTTTTCTGAATTTTTCCTGAATTTTTTCCTAATTTTTCTAATTTTTCTGATTTTTTCTGAATTTTTCCTGAATTTTTTCTAAATTTTTTCTGAATTTTTCCGAAATTTTTTTCTGAAATTTTTTTGTGAAATTTTTCAGAATATTTTCTCATTTTTTTCTGAATTTTTCCTGATTTTTTCTGAATTTTTCTGAATTTTTCCTGAATTTTTTCCTAAATTTTTCCTGAATTTTTCCAAAATTTTTCTGAATTTTTTCCGAATTTTTTTCTGAAATTTTTCAGAACATTTTCTCAATGCTTTTCTGAATTTTTCCTGATTTTTCTGAATTTTTCTGATTTTTTCTGAATTTTCCTTGCTTTTTTTCCAGATTTTCTGAAATTTTTCCAATTTTTTTATTTAATTTTTTCTGAATTTTTCCTGAATTTTTCCGAATTTTTTTCTGATTTTTTTCCTGAATGTTTCGGGATTATTTTGGATTTATTTTGAATTCTTTTCGGATTTCTTTGGAACGCTTTCATGGGTTTGCTTTCAATGTTTTTATATGTTTTGAAATTTTGTGGTGATTTTGGGGTGATTTGTGGTGATTTTGGGGTGTTTGAAGCAGATTTTGGGGTGTTTTGAGGGGGTTTGTGGTGATTTTGGGGTGATTTGTGGCAATTTTGGGGTGATTTGTGGTGATTTTGGGCTATTTTGGGGTGATTTGTGGTGATTTTGGGGTGATTTGAGGTGATTTTGGGGTGATTTGAGGTGA
>NW_020958615.1:0-1441 GCF_003031625.1 Empidonax traillii | reverse complement strand
ATCGACCCAAAATGGGCTGAAATCCACCCAAAATCCACTTAGAGCCACCCCAAACCCACCAGAAAATGATTAAACCCACCCAAAATCTGCTTCAATCGACCCAAAATGGGCTGAAATCCACCCAAAATACACTTAGAGCCACCCCAAACCCACCAGAAAATGATTAAACCCACCCAAAATCCACTTAGAGCCACCCCAAACCCACCAGAAAATGATTAAATCCACCCAAAATCCACTTCAATCGACCCAAAATCGACTGAAATCCACCCAAAATCCACTTAGAGCCACCCCAAACCCACCAGAAAATGATTAAACCCACCCAAAATCCGCCTAGAGCCACCCCAAACCCACCAGAAAATGATTAAATCCACCCAAAATCTGCTTCAATGGACCCAAAATGGGCTGAAATCCACCCAAAATCCACTTAGAGCCACCCCAAACCCACCAGAAAATGATTAAACCCACCCAAAATCTGCTTCAATGGACCCAAAATGGGCTGAAATCCACCCTTTTTAACACTTTTAAAACCCTTTTTTAACCCTTTTTTACCCCTTTTTTAACCCTTTTTTAACCCTTTAAAAACCCTTTTTTATCCCTTTTTAACCCTTTTTAAACCCTTTTTTTAACCCTTTTTAAACCCTTTTTTAACCCTTTTTAGACCCTTTTTTACCCCTTTTTTAACCCTTTTTTAACCCTTTTAAAACCCTTTTAAAACCCTTTTTTAACCCTTTTAAGACCCTTTTTTAACCCTTTTTAACCTTTTTTTAAACCTTTTAAACCCCCTTTTTTAACCCTTTTTAACCCTTTTAAAACCCTTTTTAACCCTTTTTTAACCCTTTTAAAACCCTTATTTTAAACCCTTTTAAAACCCCTTTTTAACCCTTTTTTAACACCTTTTTAACCCTTTTTTAACCCCTTTTTAACCTTTACCTGCCGGCTCCGCAGCCGCCCCCCCCTCACGAGCCGCAGCATCTCCCGCCCGTGCGCCGCCACCTCCGCCACCTGCGGGACGGCACATTTTGGGTCGTTTTCACCCTTTTTCGGCTTTTTTGGGTTTTTTTTTTTGTTTTTAATTCAAACCTGAGCCCGAAGCGTCTCCAGGAGCGAGACGGCCTCGCCCGCCGCCATCTTGGGTCGGCGTGAGGGGGAGCGCGGCCTCGGCCAATCAGAGCCGAGCCCGCGAAATCTCCACCAATCAGACGAAATCCCCGCCCCCTCGGGTGGTGAGTGACAGGCGGACGAACCAATCGCGATGGGGGGTTTGTGAAACCGGCCAATAGCGAAGCTAGAGGGCGGGGCGAAAAGAGTGATTGACAGGTATGGCGGCCAATGGGAGTCCAGGGCTTCGTGAGGGGAGGAGGTTCCGCGGGGTCCTAAAATCCCTTCCCAGAAACCCCCAAAAACCTCCCAAACCGCCCCCAAAAAACCCCAAAAATCCCCG
>NW_020958614.1:11226-13064 GCF_003031625.1 Empidonax traillii | reverse complement strand
CCTCTGCTACAGAGGGACCCAGGCAGCTGCTGCCTCCTTGCAGAGGGGCTCTCCTGGTTGTGGGCACCCCAGGGCTCTGTTGCCCCTCCAACACCCGCGGGCAGGGCAGGGGCTGGGATGTCACAAGGGTCTCCGGGCACCCCCATGGCCGTGTCACAAAGGGCCCTGGAAGGCGCCCGTGTCACAAAGGGCCACCCCCATGGACAGCAGAATAGGGGGTGACAGCAAGGGCTGTATCAGCCTGGGGATGCTTGGGCAAAGTTTTCACTTGTGGAGGAGTCGGGAAGCAACTGGATCCACTCCTCCTGTGACACAACAGTAGTCTGGAAAGGGATGCTTCTCCGAGTGACCTGGTTTGTCTGAAAACCCGGGAAATAAATGCCAGTGTGGTCATTTCTCTTCTAGAGCCCAGAGTGGAATCACAGAAGGTTTGGGTTAGAAGGGACATTAAAGATCATCTCATTCCACCCCTGCCATGGGCAGGGACACCTTCCACTAGTCCAGGTTACTTCCCAGTCTCTTCCCATGGATGGCTCAAACAGCGGACACTGGTACTTCAAACCGGTGTAAGAAGCTGGAAAACTGCAGTGCAAAGAAATCATCTGGAACCACAATTAATCTTCTGTCACTCACTGGATTTGGAGCAGGTTCCTGATAAATGATGCACGGGAAGTGCATGAAAACAGGAGGAAATCTGATTTCACTGCCTGTGTGATGTAATGCCGCCCCAAAAAGAAGCGATGCTTTTACACACGTGTGTGCACTTGTCTGAAGCACGTGAACCCTCAGTATCACAATGATTCTTTGCACCCAACAGTTGCTTTTCTCCTGCTGTTGCTGATTTAAGATTAAATGTTTGCAAAATTAACCAAAGGAAACAAGAAAACACCTTTAGAACATGAAGAACCACTGACAAAACTGCAAACAAAAGTGTTTTTTTCTTACAGCTAAATTTTTCTTTTATTAAATCTTTTGCTGGTAGACTTGTTGATGATGCAGCCCCCAGAGGAGCCCCCTGGAGCAGGGGGCTGTGAGCCCTGGGGAAGCCCAGCCTGCAGCAGGGGCCTGGCAGGACCTGTGGATCCGTGCAGAGAGGAGCCCACGCTGGAGCAGGTTTGGTGGCAGGACTGGTGACCCCACGGGGGATACACAGGGGAGCAGTTCCTGAAGGACTGAGCCCATGGAAGGGACCCACGCTGGATCGATGCCTTAAGGACTGATCCTGTGGAAGGACTCGAGCAGGAGAAGTTCATGGAGAGCTGTCTCCCGTGAGAGGAACCCCACGCTGAAGCAGGGAGAGGACTCTTCGCTCTGATGAAGTGACCATGAAACCCACTCCCCTTTCCCATTTAGCCACAGTTGATTTATTATTTCTTTATTGTGCATTTTGAACTCTGTGTACAACCGGACAGTGCAGTAATAAAAAATTAGTCTTCTCACCCAAATTGACTAAAAAGCTAGGGATAAAACACGGAGGTTTCTGTTCTGTTTGGGACAGAAGAGTAAACCCTGTGTGTTGGGTCTCACAGGTGGCACAGCTGGAACCAGGTGGCAGCGTCTCCGCAGGTGCTTTTGGCGCCGGTGCAGCCGTGCGGGGACTTTGCCACAGCCGCCCCCCGCGCTCGGGGCTGGTTTGCGAAGGGCTCGGACAGTCCCTTTGTGTGTGTGAGCAGCAGTTGTGGCCCCTTTCTCTGTGTGTGCCGCCCAGGGCCGCAGCGGGGCTGGCGGGAGCCGCTGTGCCCTCAGCGCCCTGAGGGCGCAGCAATGGCGGCGCCGCTCCCTCAGCGCCGCCCCGGGGCGGAGCGGGCGGCCTTTGGCGCCGAGACGGGCCCGCGGCT
>NW_020958614.1:7664-8934 GCF_003031625.1 Empidonax traillii | reverse complement strand
GGGGGGAGCTGATGTGGGTTCCAGCATTTGGGACAAACCCTTGAGCCCGGTGAGCGCTGAGGACCCCCAGGCTGTTCCCCAGGAGGGGCCCAGCTCTGCCAGCAGCGTGGGCACACAGGTGGCAGCAGAGGCAGCCCGTGAGCTGCCCAGCCCAGCTCCTGCCCCGCTGAGTCCCACGGAGGCCGAGCCAGCAGCTGCTGCCCCGGCCAGAGCTGCTGAGGAGGAGGAGCCCCAGGGGCCTCTGGCTCCTGAGGAGACAAAGGCAGAAGGTTCTGCAGCCTCTGGGGAGCTGGTGCCATCAGCAGGGACACAGAGCCCGGTGCCTGCCCCACAGAGCCCCTCAGAGGGCAGCCAGGCCCTGCTGGACACAGAGCAGCAAATCCCCACTGGGATCCTGAGCGAGACTGAGCCTGTGATCCAGGGATCTGAGCAGCAGCTGGAGAAACAGGGAGATGTGGAACAAAGCCCAGATGCAGAAATGCAAGAAACAGCAACACGGACTGAGAGCGCAGTCCTTTCCCCACAGAGCCCCTCAGAGGGGAGCAAGGCCGTGCTGGACATACCCAAGCCCTTCAGCACTGAGATCCTGAGTGAGACTGAGCCTGTGATTCCATCTGAGCAACAGGTGATGGAACAGGGAGACCAGGAACAAAGCAGGGCTGCAGAAATGCAAGGAACACCAACAGGGACAGAGAGCCCGGTCCCTGCCCCACAGAGCCCCTCAGAGGGCAGCCAGGCTGTGCTGGACACAGAGCAGCAAATCCCCACTGAGACCCCGAGCAAGGCTGAGGTTGAGATCCAGGGATCTGAGCAGCAGCTGGAAAAACAGGGAGACCTGGAACAAAGCACAGCTGCAGAAATGCAAGAAACACCAACAGGGACTCAGAGCCCGGTGCCTGCCCCACAGAGCCCCTCAGAGGGCAGCCAGACCATGCTGGAAACAGAGCAGCAAATCCCCACTGAGACCCCGAGCAAGGCTGAGGTTGATATCCAGGGATCTGAGCAGCAGCTGGAGGAGCAGGGAGATGTGGAACAAAGCACAGCTGCACAAATGCAAGAAGCAGGAAAGACAGAGAGCCCAGTGCCTGCCCCACAGAGCCCCTCAGAGGGCAGCCAGACCATGCTGGAAACAGAGCAGCAAATCCCCACTGAGATCCTGAGCGAGACTGAGCCTGTGATCCAGGGATCTGAGCAGCAGCTGATGGAACAGGGAGATCTGGAACAAAGCCCAGATGCAGAAATGCAAGAAACAGCAACACGGACTGAGAGC
>NW_020958614.1:0-1701 GCF_003031625.1 Empidonax traillii | reverse complement strand
TGGTTCTTATTCTTGGCCCTTAGGTCACAATCACAGTTCTGGTTTTTAGGGCTTCTCCTCTGGTTTGGGCTGGTCTATTACTGGATACCGGCATCAATTGTTCAGGCCTTTTTCATTTGGTGACTGGTTTCTTGCAAAACACAACTCAAAGCACATGATTAGTTTTTCCCCAAGGTTAAATTTCCTTGGGGCACGCAGTTGATCTCTCCATCCTTTCTTATTACCCACCAGGTATTTTCGGGCCCTTGAGCAAAAACAATCCCACGAATGGGTTTGTCTTGGCCTGAGGAAGGAGTAATCCAAACAGCCTTTCTTAACATACCTCTTAGATGGATCACTGGAACTTTGTCTCCATCTACAGTGTGGAGGGATTCTGCTTGGGCAGGACCAGCTCGATTGACAGAGCCTTTGGTGTTAACAAGCCAGGTGGCCTTGGCTAAGTGCTTGTCCCAGTTCTTGAAAGTTCCCTCTCCTAGTGCCTTCAGAGTTGTTTTTAACAGTCCATTACACCTTTCAACTTTCCCAGCAGCGGGTGCATGATATGGAATGTGATATACTCATTCAATACCATGCTCCCGTGCCCAAGTGGCCACCAGATTATTCTTAAAATGAGTTCCGTTGTCTGACTCAATTCGGTCTGGAGTGCCATGTCTCCACAGGACTTGCTTTTTAAGACCTAGAATGGTATTTCGGGTTGTTGCATGTGGTACCGAATATGTTTCTAACCATCCAGTAGTCACTTCCACCATGGTGAGCACATAGTGTTTACCTTGGCGGGTTTGTGGCAATGTGATGTAATCGACCTGCCATGCTTCTCCGTATCTATACTTGTCCCAGCGTCCACCATACCACAGGGGCTTCAACCTTTTGGCTTGTTTAATGGCAGCACAGGTTTCACAGTCATGAATAACCTGGGAAATAGTGTCCATGGTTATATCCACCCCTCGGTTTCGTGCCCATCTATAGGTGGCATCTCGGCCCTGATGGCTTGAAGCATCATGGGCCCATCGAGCTAGGAACAACTCTCCCCTTTGCTGCCAGTCTAGGTCTACTTGTGACACCTCGACTTGTGCAGCACGGTCTGCCTGTCTGTTATGAGCATGTTCTTCATTAGCTCGATCTTTGGGCACATGGGCATCGACATGGCGAACTTTCACATTCAGTTTTTTTGCTCTGGCAGCGATGTCTTGCCACAAATCGGCAGCCCAGATGGGTTTTTCTCTACATCTCCAATTCATTTTCTTCCACCTGTCTAGCCATCCCCAAAGGGCATTGGCTATCATCTACGAATCGGTGTATAGGTAGAGCTTTGGCCATCCTTCTCTTTTTGCAATGTCCAGGGCCAATTGGACAGCTTTGAGTTCTGCAAACTGACTCGATTTGCCTTTACTTTCAGTGGCCTCTGCCACCCTTTGGGTGGGACTCCACACAGCTGCTTTCCACTTCCGGCTCCTTCCTACAATACGGCAAGAACTGTCAGTGAAAAGGGCATAGCGTGTTTTTTCATCTGGCAGCTGATTATATGGTGGAGCTTCTTCAGCTCGACTCACTGGCTCTTCTTCTTCTTCATCTGCTAGACTGAAGTTCCCACCTTCAGGCCAATTGGTTATAATTTCCAAAATTCCAGGGCGATTCGAGTTTCCCATTCGGACACGTTGCGTGATCAAAGCCATCCACTTGCTCCACGTGGCATCGGTGGCA
>NW_020958613.1:13853-15216 GCF_003031625.1 Empidonax traillii | reverse complement strand
GGGGATTTGGGGGGGGAAATCAGGGAATTCTGAGGGGGAAAAGGAGGGAAAATGAGGAAATTTGGGGAAATTTGGGTGAAAGTGGAGAATTTGGGTGAAAATTGGTCAGAAAACGGCGGGTTTAGAGGGAACTTGGAGGGGATTTGGGGGGGAAAATGAGGGAATTCTGAGGGGAAAAGGAGGGAATTTGAGGGAAAATGAGGAAATTTGGGTAAAAATGGAGGATTTGGGTGAAAATTGGTTGGAAAACGGTAGGTTTGGAGGGGACCTGGAGGGAATTGGAGAGTCAGAAACTCAAGCATCAAGCAGAGAGCAAGCCCAGAGGGCAAGGACTGCCCTCTGCTGATCAATCAGCAGGCGCCGGGTTGGGATCGTCGCGCCTTTTGTTTGGCCCTGGCGGGGATCAGAAGCCCAAAAACCACTTTTGTTAGCACTCTCCGTTTATTTTTAATTTGCTTGGAATAAAACCGGTGCCTTTACTTATCAAAATACCAGAGAAAACTACCAGAGAAAGCTGCAGCTTGAATTACAGAGAGCCCAGCCCCGTCAAGATTTCATCAGCACTGCTGTGAGTGGAAGTCTCCGATTCCTGATAATTTATTTTATTTTTTTTTTGAGAGCAAGGGAACTCGAGTCCGTTAAAAAAAAATCCGACCTGTTTAGCTGATGAGATGGAGGTTTGGAGTTTTTTTTGTTTGTTTGTCTGTTTTGGTGGGGTTTTTTTGTGGTTTTTTTGGTTTGTTTGTTTGTTTTGTGTCTGGTTTTTGTGAAAGACTGACAGGACGGGGCTGCAGAAGCCACAGCTCTGCCCAAAAAAAAAGGCGGTAAAAACTGTTTAAAGACAGAAATTTACGCCTTTTAAACAGTAAGGTGTTTATTTATTTATTTATTTATTTAAGGGCTAGTGCTGGGAAAACCGGCTCCGAGTTGCTTTAAGTTAAAATGATTATTTTACGCAGCTCTGGCGATGATTACATCATAACCACGCACATATTCATTTGCAGCCTGTGATGATGAATAACCATCATCTACCATCTTCTCTGGAGAGAGAGAGTGAGGCTTTTCTCCTCCCTTCCTCTCACAGCTGAAAAGTTGCAGGGGGATTACACGAGGACGATATCGGAGGCTCCTCCAAAATAATTTGGAACTGTTTCTGGGAGGGTTCTCTCTGCTCGCTGGGCCTCCCTGGTGGCTGTTTATCTACCCTGGACGGACAGCAGTAAGTAAGCATGTCCCTCCCTCACGCCCAGCTGTACCAAACGATGGACTTTGGGGCTTCAGGAGACTTTCACCAAGCAGTGACTGCTCTGGGGTGCTGATGAGTCCCCCCCTCGGTAGGATGTGAATGCTGCCCCCTCCACAA
>NW_020958613.1:8594-13055 GCF_003031625.1 Empidonax traillii | reverse complement strand
CTCCTGAAAATAACGGGGTTACTCTCTCAGGGATGGAGCCACTCGAGCGTTAACCACCTCCGTCGAGCCGGAGGTAACGCTGCAGGTTTTATTCCTACAGCCACAGAGGAGGAATTCCCACCCCCCAGGGGTGGAAGGAGGGTGGCAAGATGTGGCTTTTGTGAGCTTAGGGGTGAAAGAACGTGATTGGAAGGACGGGGAAACGAACCTTCCCAATCCAGGGGCCTGATCCAGAGGCTCCCACAGGAGAGCTGCACTCACACACACACACACAAGTTCTGCTGTGCCTGGGTGGGCAGGTGGCATGTTCTTTCCACCTTCCACCTCATCGCTGCTGAGTGTTTTGGAGAAGGACTCGCCTGGAGGACCAGCTGCTCGTGAGCAGAAGTTCTTGGCACAACAGAGTTGGAAAACGCTTTGGGCCGAACCCATTTCCTCCCCACACTGCACGTTACTGCTTATCAGGGGGGGGTTCTCATCACCTCTGGATAGTTATGTGCCCTCTTCCCCACCCCACCTCCCTCCAGGAGTGTATTTTCACTGTCCTCACAGAGGCAGAGGTTGTCGCCGCGGCAACAACCACGGAACAACTCCGTGTCACTGGGAAGCCACTATCCCTGATCCCAGAGCTGATCCCACACACTGGTCGTTTTTACCTGCTCCATTCGTACAAACTCCCTAAAACGCCTCACCGTCGCGTTAATCAGCAGCAACCCCTCCCGAGACCCTTTTGTTTGGTTTGTTTGTTTTTTTAAGGGAAAAACCTTCTTTTTTTTTTTGGTTTTCCCCCCCTCTCCTGCAGTAAAATCAGTCACCTCTTTGTGACCGGGGAAGGCCCGTGGGTGGGGATCGCTCTGACGATCAAAGGAGCTCCTGAAATCATCTCCCCGATGGATTCCCAGGGAGGGTGTTTTCCTAAGAACCAAGCAACGGGAATAAACAAATGCCCAACCCCCCCCCCCCCAGTAGCAGCCCCTTCTCTTCCCCCTCTTTCCACTTCCCCCCAGGGGCAAAGGAAAAAAAAAAAAAAACGATGCAAAATCGAAGAACCCGGAAAAATCGAGCTAGTTATATAAAAAAAATATATTTTATGTATGTTACAGTTAAGATGTTATGTACACAGCAAACAGGGAATCCAAACACCCCCCGAAGGGATAGGGAAAGGGGAAAAAAAAGGGACAAAAAGGGACACCGAGCAGATATACCCGATCAAACCCGAGAAGTAGTAAAATAACCAGTAAAATAACTAGTAAAGCGAATCTTAGAAAGAAACAGGATTGGCAGACACTGCCAGCACTCGCCAAGCTTCCACGTGGCAGGTCAGTGGATGCTGCAGGTCTCAGCCTTAGATAAGCCAGACCAACCCACTGTTCCCGAACTTCATCAGAAGAGACGAACAAAGGCCGCTCCTCCCTTCTTATTTACACCACGATTTACATAAAAATCGTAGGGAATACTGGGAACACTGCCCCTTCCTTGGTTACAAACTGGTAACCAGGGAAGGCCTGGATTAAAACCACCACCCAGGGAAAGTGGAGGCTGGCTTTTGTCGCGCTATTTACGGATTTTTCCTGCCTAAAAAAAAAAACAAACAAAAAACAAAACTGCCGAGTTTGGTTAAATGTAAGTATTCGGACGTTCCTTCCATTAGCTGATTAGTAATTTAAGGTGCTCGGAGGTGTGGAGGAAAACAGGAGTTACAGTCGATCAGTTGTGTCTTTTTTTTGTCTATTTACACGCCACCTGCTGACACCAGCGCCTCCCAAAGCGTCCAGTTACGACTCTTAACTGGTTTTTCCATCACAGAAAGCGAAACAGCGGTAGTTTTTAACTCTTTTTTAACAGGAGAGGCGGGTGCCCTCGCTGGGACGCTGCCTGGCGCCGCTTCCCTCCCTCAGAGGAGCTCAGAGTCCGTCGTTTTTGTCAAACCGCGCCGAAAAACCTTCGCCCTCGTCATTTGAAAGCCTCTGTAGATAAAGAAAGGTAGAGGAGCCCTGTTTGTAAACCCCCTCGTCCACTTGAAGTTTCAAACAGATCGCAAGGCAAGGGTGTTAAGGCAGCAGAAGAAACTCAAAGCGTTCCGTTCGCGCCTCCCGATTCCCTCTGAGGTCATCAAGAAGGGGTTTGTGCTCGCCGGAAGGGCGTGACACACCTTCACCACCGCTCCTTCTGGCACACCTCGGCCTGCACCATCTCCCCGGGCCGCTCGGCGATGCAGGCGCCGTTGAGCTCGTTGAGCTTGTTGTCCGGCAGCTCCTCGGGCTCGGCGCAAAGCTGCAGCGCCCGGGAGATGAAGACGTCCAGGTCGAAGTCGGGTTCCGCCTCGCCGCTCACCCGGGCGGGTTGAGGGCGAGGGGAGGACGGTAGATTCCGCTCCTGGAGCTCGGGGAGGGAGCCGGGACACTCCAGCCCCGCCTGCGTGCTCTTCACCCACTGGGCAATCTCCAGGAAGAGGTCGGAGGGTTCCTCTTCCAGCGCCAGCTCGGCGGCGGGCGCGACGACGGCGGCGGCGGCTCTTTTCCAGTGGGACAAATCCAGGATCAGCTTGGGCTCCGAGTAGTGGTGGGGTTTGCCGTCCCTCCACAGCAGCTTGTCCAGGTAGGAGGGCGAGCCCACCTTGTAATCGCACGACCTGCCGCAGTCGGCGTCGAACCCGCGGTCCATGGAGGAGTGGGACAGCTCCAGGAACCTCTCCGAGCTGCTCTGCGAGTATTTCCGCGGGTCCACCTGCGCCTCCTCGGCGGCCGATCCCGACCCCGCCCGGGGGTCCCGCTGCACCTCGTCCATGTCGTGGTGCTTGTCGTGCCTCCAGTCCAAATCGGAGGAGAGGCTGATGTGGTACCTGTTGGGAGACAGGGCAGGCAGCGATTCGAGCAGCGCTGCTGATAGTTCCCGCCTTTGGCTCGCTGATTTACCGCAGGCCTCTGATGTCTTACTGATATTATTCTTATATTTTTTTTATTATTTTTATATCTGTGTCAGCGTGCCAGCGGGGCAAGCGACTCACCAGTCGCTGGAACAAAAGCCCGACAGCCAAACCAACCCGCCCCTTCCTTTGGCCCTTCGTCACCTTCCACCCACTTGGGATGAAAACACAATTAGCACCATCAGTAATCCAACTGTCCCTCAAGCCCACGGTGTGAGGGCTCCCCACTGAGACCAGTTTATTCTGACATGTCGTGGCTTTGTTTCAGGTTGTTTTTTACTTTCTAGACAATTATTATTATTAGCTGAGAGAAGGTTTTTTGTAGACAAAAGAGAGAGAGAGGATTTGGGGGAAAAAAGTATAAATATTTATTATCAGCAAAATAAAAATTATTAATAAATTAAAACTCTGGCCCTTTACCCCCTCGAGCAACCTCACCTGTCCCAGTTGGACGTCTGGCTCTGGTTGGCTTCCATCAGCAGGATGTCGTCGATCTCGTCCTCGATGCGGAACGGGTGCTGGGACACGGGCTCGTCCTCGGGGCACGAGTACTGGCTCATGTAGGGGTGCTGCAGCCCCATCTCGGCCGTCAATCGGTCCATGGGGTTGAAGGTGAGGATCTTCTCCAGGAAATCGATGGCTGGGGGGAGCACAGAGAAACCAGGGCCGAGGATTAAATCTACAGGTCGTTGCGATTTTCTCTGATGACTGTTTTTGCGGAGGTCACGCGAAAAGGCCAACGATCCCGTCGCTGAAGCTGCTGCTCATCCAACAGGGATGTGCCTCTCTCCAGTTACAACTTCAGGAACATCCCCTGGGAAGGTGTTAACTGGGAGAACGGGCAGCCACACCTCCTCCTGCCTCTCAGTGCTTAAACATTAACCAGCACCCAGCTGGTCACTTCATCGCTCGGGCTAATTAAGCAGGAGGGGAATCAGTCGCTCCATAAGGTCACCCGGGGAGGAACGACGTATTTACAAGCCGCGGATTTCGGGTCAGAGAGGCGGGAAAACGACCGTGAATTATGCAGGTGACCTTTCCTCCCGCGGTAATATGCCAGGGAAATCAATCTACCCCCTGCCTGCCCGAGGCTGACGTGGTCCTGTATTGCCAGAAAATGTAAGCTGGGCCGGGTCTTGACGCCTTCCCAACCAGCAGGTTGCTGGTTTAACCTTGGAAGGAGCCCAGGGGAGCGGGTGGGCAGGCGCAGCAACCACCTCCTGGTGTTTGGAACGCACGTGAAGTTAAAGGGACGTGCAACAAGCACAGGGAGGAACCTCTGGGCACAGGGAAGGCAGGCAGGCACCTTGGGATAGTCTGGGAAGATTATTTCACCCTTAGGAGCTCCCTGTGAGCAAGCTGCACTCGTACCTTCACCGTCCACCTCGGGCAGCAGCTTCCTCAGCGGCTTCCTCACTTCCCACGTGCCGTCGATGAAGGTGGGCATCACCCTGAGCAGCTCCTCTTTGTCCTCCTGGTGGACGACGGGGATGGTCTCCAGGATAAGCTGCATCTGCTCCAGCTCGTGGCCCCCT
>NW_020958613.1:4063-8416 GCF_003031625.1 Empidonax traillii | reverse complement strand
AAGCTGCACTCGTACCTTCACCGTCCACCTCGGGCAGCAGCTTCCTCAGCGGCTTCCTCACTTCCCACGTGCCGTCGATGAAGGTGGGCATCACCCTGAGCAGCTCCTCTTTGTCCTCCTGGTGGACGACGGGGATGGTCTCCAGGATAAGCTGCATCTGCTCCAGCTCGTGGCCCCCTGAGCGGGCAGAAGGCAAGGCAAGTGAGAGACGAGACGCAGCAGATCAAGGGCTCCCTGGCTGATTTCCAGCCCCTTCTCTGTAGGAGGTTTCCAGGCTCACACCCACGGGGCTGACCCCAAAACACACCAGGGCAGGTGCGATCATCGAGGGAACGGTTGGCGGTGGAATGAGAGACCCTCGGGAAAGGGTCTCTCCATCCGCCACGTCCCCACCGCTCCAACAAGGTTTGGTTCAACCCACTTTCACCCACTTTTCCCCCAGGAGGCAGAGCTCAGAGCCAGGACACGGCAGCGAACTCAGACGACCCCAAAGCCAACACCGACACGGGCCCAGCTGGTCGCACCGTCACACCCGCTCGCATCGACCGCTCAGAACAAGACGATTCAACAGGAAAAGCACCAAAGGCAGAGGGACACCCTTCCAATACCAACCCTAGAAAAACAAATTCACTTTTTTTTTTCCCCACAGAAAAAACTCATTTTAGGTCACTTTTAGGGATTCACGGCACGGCTCCAGGTGAGACTAAAGATAACCAGCACCTCGTCGGTCAGTCTAATTCCCGGACTGGGATCAAAATTACTGGGCACTGGAAGCCACAGAGGCTTGGTGGCTGTTCCCTCAGTGCCAAGGGTACCTGGCAGCCAAAAGGCGCCGTGGTTAGTCCCACAAAGAAGCTGCTAATGCAGCACTGCAAGCCTTGAATTACGGCTCTCAGGAAACACGATTCTCCTCCGTTATCCTCTGTTTATGTAACTCCCAGGGACCTTTTTCTGAAGGCGTTAATTCCTGGAAAGAAAAACATGAACTGCAGGCAGAATAAACTGTATGTGCTGCCGTTACCTCGGGAGAGAACAAGCAGCTCTGGAAAAGGAAACCCTTCTCCAGGCTCGCAGCCAAGTCTTGGGGAAGCACCCAAGCCCTGATCCCCTTGGGGAGAGTCCCTGTGCCACCTCCTGGCTCTGCCCCGCTGGTGAATCCCCCTGGAGACCTGCAAGGACGGGATCTTTTCTCCTTTTTTTTTCACTCCTTGCTTGACAGAAACATCTCCAAGGCACGCAGCAACCAGAGCCCAGATAAGCCCCCCCATCCTGGGGGGTTATTTTTTTGCCTCTGACCACAAAACGAGCTTGAAAGACCAGCTTGGACGACCCCAGCGGTGTCAGACGACGTAACTTCCACCCTGGGGTGCGGCATCTCCCCCAGCGAGAGACCAGGAAAGCGGCACGTGGAGACGTCCCTGCTCCTGGAATACATCCTGAGGAAACAGCAGGAGCAGCCAGGCTGGATGCCCAATTTTCAAAGCCGAAGTCCCTCGGATGTGAAAATTCTGGGGATTAAGGATCGTCTCGAAACGAGACCGAGCGCCGATTTCTCGGCGTTCGCAAAGGGGGGACGCGGAAGCTGCGAGCGGGAGCGGGGAGGGAGCGGCAGGGCGGCTGCAGCTGAAATTATCAGCGAGGAAAACGTTATTTAGGAGCCTAATTATTTATTTACGCAACCCCTGCAAAAACCAGCTGCGTCAAACCCCGTCGCTCGGAGGCGGCTGGAGCTTCCAGACCTCGTTCCCAGGAAAAATCCTGAGGATGGCTGGAAGTGGGGCGTGGGCATTCAAATATCTACACTCACAGGGAAAAGAAACAGCTCTACCCCCTGAGGGAAGTTCTCACCTCTAATAACAGCAGGGGCTGCACAAGCTGAAGCTTGTTCTGGAGACACCCCTCACGTCTGATAACCAACCTGCAGCCGGCAGGGACAGGGCGGGGATTCCCTCAGGATTGGGTAGCAAGGAAAGAGGGAGCACAAAAAAAATAATAATAAATTAATCAACAGGGGCCAATAAACCTACCGGCGAAGAGCATCCTTCCCGTCAGCATCTCGGCCAGGATGCAGCCGGCCGCCCACATGTCGATGGCTTTGGTGTAGTTGTTGGGCGAGAGCAGGAGGCGAGGCGAGCGGTACCACTTGGTCACTAAGCCTTCCGAGAGGTAACCCTGGGAAGAGCAGAGGGAGGGGGGACAAGGTCAGCAAGGAGAGCTTTAGAGCACCCACATCTACTCTGGTAAATCCCGGTGCCCACCTCTGAGGCGTTCTGGAAGTTAAACCCGTTATTTGAGGGATGCGATCAGCAGGATCCCAGCCCCTCACAGGAGCCTGGTGGGCTCACACCACCCGAGGGAAAGCCCACGCAGGAAAACGAGGGGGGGTTGTCCAAAGAGACAGATTTAGGGAGGAACATCAGCCTCCTGGAGCAGCAGATGTCTTAACAGCGCTGATGAGTGGGTAGCAGAGCTGCCAAGGGCTCCTGGAAATACGACGGCGTGGGAAAAGTGGGAAAGCCCTTCGGGAAAGCCCACACTGAGCCTGAGCTTGGACTAATAAATCCCCTCCCTCCCCCTGTCACCCCCATCCTCAGCAGGATGGTCAGTTGGGATTCCTGACACGGATTTAGAGGAGCTCTCATCAGCACCCACAGCACCCAGACTGCCATCATCACCGGAACGTTCACCAGCGGCGTTTTCTGGCACCAAAAGCAACTCATCAACGGAAAGGGGGGGGCGGACCGAAAGGCAGCAGAAGCAGATTCAACCAGACGGAAAGGACCGTCTTAATCAGCTCGAACGAAGATGGGACGCCCATCCGCGCGGATTCGGCACGGCCCTTCCTGCACTGAACGACCGCTGGAATCTCTTTAAAAAAACAACCAGTATGATGGAGTTAATTGAGAAACAGGAATGGTTTCAAGTCCAAGCTCTGCCACGCTCCGTGTTTTTTTTTTCTTTGTTTGTTCTCAATTTTCAAGCATCGTTTTCTTGCTTCTCCGGCGCGTGTGTGTGAACGGCTCAGGCAATCTACAAAGGTGATGAGGGAGCCGGGTCAGCTCCGGGTGCGGATGGGGGGGACCCCAAAATAGCAGCAAGCCCAAGCTCTTGGAATAATCTCCGAGGTCCAGCGTGGAGGGTGGTCCTCTCTGGAGCAAAGACCCCACATCCTCACCTCCTCGTGGCGACCCGCTTGTTGTTTTACTGCACGGGCTGGGAGCGACGACGTTTGTGAGGATGAAATTCCGAAGGTTTGAAGTCGGCCTGCGAACTGATCGCCACCAAGATCTCCCCCCCTGAAAGGGCTGCTGCGCTCCCCCAGCGTGGGAATTCCTGCCAGTTAACTCTCTAGAGGGGACGTCGCCAACCCCAAGCGCTTTGGGCCGAGCCCCCAGAAGAGATAATCTACGTCCTGGACGACACGGGGAGGACGAGGAACGTTTTAGTTTGTGAAGGCATTCAGGGAGTCTCTGCAACCCCCACAGAGATCCCACAGGCATCCCCACTGTCGTCTTCTTTGGATCTGCTGGGTCTTTTAGACAGTTAAACAGACCAGGGAGCAGGGATTTTTCATCTGCAGCTCTGGAGAGCCCTGGGGCACTGTTTTGGTAGACAAAAACCAGTTCATCGACGGCCGGTCAGAAGCGCCGGGGCCGGGAGAACTCGGTGCCGGGCAGGGGACCCAACAGGACCTACTGGGACCCAAAATGACCCCATGGGACCCAACAGGACCTACTGGGACCCAAAATGATCCCATGGGACCCAATAGGACCTACTGGGACCCAATGGGACCCAACGGGACCCAAAATGATCCCATGGGACCCAACAGGACCTACTGGGACCCAAAATGACCCCATGGGACCCAACAGGACCTACTGGGACCCAAAATGACCCCATGGGACCCAACAGGACCTACTGGGACCCAAAACGATCCCGTGGGACCCAACAGGACCTACTGGGACCAAAAATGACCCCATGGGACCCAACAGGACCTACTGGGACCCAAAATGATCCAATGGGACCCAACAGAAGATCCACCAAGGTCCAGCCACCCCACCCCACCCCATCCAGAGGTAATTCCGTGCCTTCCTCCCCCAGCCAGCCTACCTTGTGCGAGTAGTGCTGGTCCACGATCCTGGCCAGCCCGAAGTCGCCGATCTTCAGCACCAGGTCCTCGGGGCTGATGAAGATGTTGGCCGGCTTGAGGTCGCGGTGCAGGACGTTGGCCGAGTGGATGTACTTGAGCCCGCGCAGCAGCTGGTACATGAAGAGCTTGGCGTGCTCCTCGGCCAGCTTGCCCTGCTCCAGCAGCCGCGCCAGGTCGGTCTCCATGTACTCCTGCACGACGTACAC
>NW_020958613.1:0-3853 GCF_003031625.1 Empidonax traillii | reverse complement strand
CAGCACCAGGTCCTCGGGGCTGATGAAGATGTTGGCCGGCTTGAGGTCGCGGTGCAGGACGTTGGCCGAGTGGATGTACTTGAGCCCGCGCAGCAGCTGGTACATGAAGAGCTTGGCGTGCTCCTCGGCCAGCTTGCCCTGCTCCAGCAGCCGCGCCAGGTCGGTCTCCATGTACTCCTGCACGACGTAGACCACGTTGAGCTTGAAGAAGTCGCCGCGCAGGCGGGCGCCCTTGGGCCCCAGCACCTCGTAGACCTTGACGATGTTCTCGTGGTCCAGGCGGCGGATGATCTTGACCTCGCGGAAGGCGTGCTTCAGGCTGCGGGCGTCGCCGAGCGCCAGCTTCTTCACCGCCACTTTGCGGCAGCTCTCGCTGTCCAGGGCCGACAGCACCAGCCCGTTGGCCCCGAAGCCCAGGGGGCGGAAGTTCCCGAAGCGGCAGCCCAGGTCGTAGCCGTAGGCGCTGGCGATGCAGTCGCACTTCTCGGCCATCGCCGGCTTCCTCTCACTCCCCCCCCTCGTCACTCGGAGGGCCGGGAGGGTCGCGGAGCTGCCAGGTGGGAAACGCGGCCGGGAACCGAGCCCCTCATCGTCAACTTACGGGGTGGTGGCGTCTCTCGGAGCCCGTCAGCTCCGTGGTGACGCAAAGTAAATCTGAGCACACACACACACAGAGGGAAATAAAATGTTCTGAGCTGGGCTGGAAGAGACTTCCCAGGCAGCCCCAGCGATCTCTAGCACAACAGGAAGGTTCTTTTATTTTCTTGAGACCAGGAGATCGGCGCCGCTACATTTTTCAGCCCCTGCCTGGTATCCCGGAGGCGGTGCCGAAGCGCCGGGCCGGCGGTCCCTGACGTCTCAGTGCCGGGGCAGCCGTGGGGGCAGAGCCCAGAGCAGCCCCATGGCCCCTCCGCCGCCCCCAACCCTCCCCGCCCGCAGGTCCTGGCGGCGCCTTCCCCACCAGCGAAGCGCATCCAGGCACCGTCTGGTGCTCCCCCGGCCGTCAGCAAAGCTTCGCCCTCCTCGTCGCTCCCTCTCCGGAACAGGCAGGCCCCATCTTCATCACCGCACGCAGAAACCCCGAGGGCAGCACAAACGTTCTGCAGATCAGAAGATGGGTTTGCTGGTGGTTTTCACAGCAGCGAGTTTCCACGTCTGCGCTGCCAGCGCCTTCCCTGGCGGGGCCGAGCGCCGCCCGATCGTTCCGGCCTGACCCGAGGAGCTCCGGTGCCCTCAGCAGGTCTCAGCCTCTCCCCTGGAAGAGAAGAGAAGAGGAGATGGATTCATTTGATAGCAGCAGCTTGCTGAAGGTTTAACCGTGAGCTAAAAAACCCGTGACCTTTCGGAGGCTCATTAGTTATCCCCCTCCAATCGCCGGCATTTTTCAGCTGCTTAATTGTCCCTTTTTCCATCTGCGAGGCGCAGAAGAGCTGTTAACTCTTCCTCTCTCTCTCTCCCCTTCGCTGATTTTTTTATTTATTTTTTTTTTTAATTTTAATTTTTCCCGAGGACGACCGAAACTGCTCGGGCACCCCGCTGCTGGAAAAGGCAAATACCAACATCTGCTGGGGGCAGGGATACGGATTCAGCCGGAGGAATCTCGGTATTTGTGGGAATCAGAAAGGAAGGAAAGGCCTGACGCTCTCTAGGAAACAGCTGGGCTTCTCCTTGCAGGCGATCAGCTCAAAGCTTTCAACCCGCCACGTCTCCCCGCGAGGTGTTTACGGATCTCAGAGGGGCGAGGGCATCTCTCCTGCCTGTCTGTGGCCTTGTCCTGCTCCCAAACACCCTCTAACACTGCAGACCCACCTGCAGATGCCCCGTGCCACCCACCAAGCAACCACCAACCAGTTAAAGGTGGAGGAGAAACGTCACGCTCCAGGGCAGCACGGAGCAGCGGCCTGAAGAGGGAACCAGCTGATGGTTAAAATAAAGACACACAGCCCATCTGACTGTGTAGGCAGGGCAGGGATACCCCTCTGAAGAGCATCTGCCAGCAGCCACCGAGCCAGTCTGGCAAAGAAAGCCTGCCCGCTCCCTGTTAGTTGGAAAGCAAAACTAATTACAGCCTCTTTTTTGCAAGCCAGCAATTATCTAATGCAAGGATCGAGCAGAGGGGGAAGTGGGACAGCCGGAGAGAAACAGTCCACAGTCAAAGGGAAAAGGTGGGAAATGAGGAGGGAAGGGGAAAAGGAAGGTAAATAAATCTGCAGGAAGGTTCTCCCCAGCAGCAGGGCCGGGGAAAGGGAGGAGATGCCGGCCAAACCCAAGGGAAGGTGGTGGAGGTTCTGACCAGCCTTCCACGAAGGACTACAGGAGTTATTTTTGTTTTTTTCCAGTCTCCTCCTTCATCACCCACAAACCAGACCCATCGCTTCTGATCAGCTATCTCAGCAAGCTCCCGGAACTTCCCAGCTCCAAATCCGACAGTGAGAGCTCCTCCTCGTCACCGAGGGACTGGCTGGACGAATTCACTAAAGCTCAAGCGTCTGAACAAGATGCCTGTTATTAACAGGGCGCCGCAGGTGCTAATTAAAGGAGGGTAACAGCGATCTCTCGCTCGAGCACCTTGCAAAGGGTTCCCTCTCATCAGCCCTTTTCAAGATTAAAGCCGGGAGGGGCTCTCAGGGGGGTTGAGCTTATTCATTCCCATCCTTCCTTCTCTTCACTCCAGCATCTCCTCCCCTCCAGCAAAAGCCTTCTAAATGTCCTTTCTCCCCTGCCTCAGCATCCCCTCTGAGCGCAGGGGATTCCACCTCCAGCCTGGAGTCACTGAGGCAGCGGGAAATAAGGAGGCGGCTCCTCCTGCTGCTCTTCACTCCCACGCTTCAAGGCTGACACCTAATTAGTCCTCCCCGTCATTAAACAACGGCTCCCGGTGCTCAGTCCTGCGGGAACTGTTCCACCGGGGAGCAGGGTCACTCCTCGGGGCTGAGCACGGGTGAAGGCAAAGCTTCTGCTCTCCCCTCTTGGCAAACAGGGGGGAAAAAAAACACCTCCTCCCTCCCTGCTAATTTTGGGATCTGTCCTGCCCTGACAACCCAGCTGGACCGAATTAACACCCGTGGGTGGGGTGGGCTCAGGAGTGGACCTGTTCCTCTGAAAACAGCACTTATCAGACATCTTTAATGCCAGGATCCAAGCAGGAACTCATTAAGAAAAGTGGAGATGCCACAAGCAGCTACAAGCCAGAAGGCACCAAGCAGCACCGTGGCCAGAAGGAAGGTAAAAATCTCCGTGAGCCTGCGGGGAAAAGCACCTCTGCTGCCCCAAACCTCGCTCAGGAAAACAGGAATTTTTCCTTCTTAGCAGCCCAGGGCGCTCGTGGACAGGCCAAATGACACTGAGAAATCAGGCAGCGCTCATTAGTTCACAGAAAAGAACAGAAAACAAAGAGGAACTTGCTGACACTAGCAGGGATTTTGAGCAGTGTGGGAAAGCCACCCCTGACCTGCTGGTTGTGGTCAGTCAGCCGTGGAGGGGGCTGTGAGAGGCCGGAGGGCCTCAAACTGCTCTGGGGCTCGGCCAGACAGCACCCAGACAGCCAGACAGCACCCAGACAGCCAGACAGCACCCAGACAGCACCCAGACAGCACCCAGACAGACAGACAGCCAGACAGCACCCAGACAGCACCCAGACAGTGCCTGAGCAAACACAGCCCCAGCACAGCGCTCACACCCGCCCGGCTGCCCCTCCCGGGACAGGAGCCCACGCCACAACATCCCAGCTGGGACACCCCAGATAGGACACCCCAAGCTGTGACACCCCAGATAGGACACCCCAAGCTGGGACACCCCAAGCTGGGACACCCCAGATGGGACACCCCAGATGGGACACCCCAAGCTGTAACAC
>NW_020958612.1:15996-17173 GCF_003031625.1 Empidonax traillii | reverse complement strand
GGGTGTGTAGGGAGCAATCACTGCTGCCTCCCTTCTGAATCCCCCTCAGCACCTGGACAAGCCTGGATTTGGTTTGGTTTCCATGAGGCCCTGCAGTGTCAAAGTGGCCCCTTGATTCCAGGAGGCTGCTCAGTGTCCCCGGGATCCTTTGGCTCCAGAATGCCCTGGAGTGTCACAGTGGTCCCTTGAGTCCATGAGGAGTCTTCAATGTCACAAGGGCCCCTTGATTCCGTGGGGTTCCCCAGTGTCCCAAGGTGCATTTTGCTTCAAAAAGGCCTTGTATTGTCACAGTGGCCCCTTCCTTTCATGAGTTTCCACTGTGTCCCAGGGTTTCTTTGTTTCCAGGAGGCACCACAGTGACACAAGGGCTCCCTGGTTCCATGAGGCTCCAAAAGGCTTCAGGGCTCCTGTTTTTCCACAGGGCCCCAGATGTTAAATGGTGTCCTGGTTCCACAAGGTTTCACAGTGTCCCTGTGTTCCTTTCTTTCCATGAGGCCCTGCAGTGCCACAATGGCCCTTTGATTCCATGAGGTTGCACAGGGTCATCACAAAGCTGAATCCACCCAGGTGAAAGTTTCAGGGAGATCAGGGGGAACTGGGACACAAAGGATTAGACATTTGGGGAAGGAAGAGGGGGTTGGCTAACAGGGAGGAAAGATTTGGATGAGGTAAAAGGAGGCTCAAGGAATGCTTAGGATGCTGAAACACTGACTGTGCAAACACTCCTGATGGACTTTTACCCTCTTTGTAACATCTTTGTACCTCCAACGTAAAGGTTCTGCCCATCCCATGGAAAGGAATCCACTGCTCAAATCTCAACCTCACCCTGAGTTTAAAGAGAAAGCCCAAATCCATAACTCCATACTCTTATTTGTCCTCTAATGCCCACCCCAATCCCAAACCTGTATTACCAGCATGAAAAGCCAAGCTTTAATCCTGACCCAGCCCAAAAAGCTCTTCCTCTAATCATGAACCAAGTTCTGCCCATTCCCCACCCTGAGCTCTAAAGCCCAAGGCCTGAGCATGAAGCACCCCCAGAGCCCTTGGGAGCAGGGCAAGGACCTGCAGGGCCCAGAGCAGGCCCAGGGGGTTGGCAGAGCAATGGGAGGTGACCTGGATCTGCTCAGCTCTGCAGGGACCCCCAGCAGAAGGGCCTGGGCTCTGTCAGGGATGTCCT
>NW_020958612.1:11833-13055 GCF_003031625.1 Empidonax traillii | reverse complement strand
CCATGGGCTTGGAAGGGGACACTTGGCTACCATGGATCTTCCCCACAGGGTCACAGGGGATAATGGCTTTTGAGTCCACCCCTGTTCCCTGGGGAGGTTCCTCCCCACGGGAGAACAGTCCTTGAATAGACCTCTCTGGCATGGGTCTAGCATGGATCCCTCACTTGGATCCCAACATCTTACCCAAGCAGTTCTTGCTCCAGCGTGAGGTTCTCTCAGGGTCACAAATCCTTTGGTCTGCGAGGTGTCTTCATCCGTACTGATTTTTGGCTACCTGTCTCAGTTCAATGAGACAGAAGTGTTTTACTAAGGAGGATGAATAAAGAGGAAAAACCAGAACTGCTTTATCTAATCAATTCTGAATCCGAAAGAAGAGGTCCTGATTGAGAAAGTGTGGAGAAAGGAAAAAAAAAAATAACAACTCTTTATTAAAGGATAAATGTGTGTTGGCAGAACAAGGAAAGAACACAAAGAAAACAACCAAACAATAATCCTATACCCAAAAGTCCCCTTCAAACAAAAAAGAGATCAGTTTGTGCTTTTTTGGTGCAATTGGAACCACAGCCAGCAGGGGGCGCTGTTGGATCACTGGAGGAGCAGAGCCTGCAGTGTGCTCTGGTGTCCAGCAGGGGGCGCTGTTGGATATGGCGGTTGCCATGGGGGGTCCCCGGGGGTGCAGGAGAAACCCAAAATGGAGATTTTCCCCCCACACTAAGAAGGGGAAAGAGGAGAGAAGGGGTTCTTCCCAAGGAAACTCACGCTGTCTGTGGTTGTTTGTGTGACTTCCCCTTTTCTTTGATGTGTATAAGAAAAAAACCACTGCCAAAAACACAGGGGCAGAGGAGGGAAAAAAGTGTGACCTCCTTCCCGCATAGTTCCTGTCTGATGAAGTCTGAGCAGGTCTGGGCTGGGGGCAGAAAACAGGGCACAGGCAAACTGGGACCAAGTGGCCAGGCTGAGAATAAAGAAGCCTTGGAGCTTTTCCAAGCCACACCTTGTCTCAGTTCAGGCAACAATGAAGTGTCCTGTTTCCCAGGAGAGGGAAAAAATAAGAAAACAAAATAATCCTCCTCATCCCTTGCCACAGACTTAGAGGCCCATCAGTCTGGAATGTGAGTCCCTGACCAGTTCTTTTGTGTTGCTCAATCACCCAAGGCAAGGCCAACCTGCCCATTCAACATCCCTCCCACAAAGTGGGGAAGGAGGGGAAGGAAAACATTCA
>NW_020958612.1:7024-9425 GCF_003031625.1 Empidonax traillii | reverse complement strand
GGTGAAATTACAGGACCAACAATGACATCACTGAGGATATTGGTGACATCACAGGGACATGGGTGACACCACTGGGGGCCAGTGACATCACAGTGGACTAATGAGAACAAAGGCTAAGCCTCGTTGTCAGAGGGACATCGATGACATCACAGGAACAGGGATGAAATCACAGAGACAGCAGTGACATCATTGAGGACCAGTGACATCACAGGGAACTGGTGAAAACAAAGGGACAGCCGTGATGTCACAGGGAGTTCGGTGAAGTCAAAGGTGTCTGGTGACATCACAGGGATATCGGTGACCTCATGAAGACATGGAGTCACCGCTGAGGACAGTGGTGACATCACAGAGACAGCGTTGACATCCCTGGGGGTCAGTCACGTCACAGGGGACTGTTGACAAGAAAGGGACAGCCGTGATGTCAAAGGACATCACTGCCATCGGTCAATGGTGCCACGGCTCAGCACAGTAGTGACATCACAGAGATAGCAGGACATCATTGGGACATTGTTGACATCACAGGGGACAGTGATGACACCATAGAGACACCAGTGACATCAACAGGGGCATCTGTGACATCACAGGGGACATGGGTGACTTCACAAGGCAAGGGATGACATCGCAGAGAGAGCAGTGACATCATTGGTTACACTGGAGACATCACAGGGGATAGTGGTGACATTACAGGGACATCGGTGACATCACTGGGGACCAGTGACCTCACAGGGAACTGGTGATAACAAAAGGACAGCCATCACAGGGCTATCGGTGACATCACAGGGGACTGTGGTGACACCACAGAGACACGTGTGACACAACTGGGGACATTGGTGACTTCACAGGGGACAGTGATGACATCACAGAGACAGCAGGGACATAATTGCAGACCAGTTACATCAGAGTGACAACAGAGGGACAGCAGTGATGTCACAGGGACATTGGTGACATCAAAGGGGCCTGGTGACATCACAGGGACATTGGTCACATCACAGGGACATGGTGGCACTGCTGGGACAGCAATGACATCATTGGAGACCAGTGACATCACAGGGGACTGCTTACAGCAATGGGAAAGCCGTGATGTCACAGGGACATTGGTGACATCACAAGGGGTGGAGGTGACAACACAGAGACACCACTGATATTACTGGGGACATTGGTGACATCACAGGGGACAGTGGTGACATCACAGAGGAACCTGTGAAATCATGGGCAATAGTTGCCAACAAATGGAAAGCCGTGATGTCACAGGGACATCAGTAACATCACAGGGACATTGGGGACATCACAGGAACATGGTGCTACTGTTGGGGAAAGTGGTGACATAACAGAGACAGCAATGGTGTCATTGGGGACCAGAAATATCACTGGGGATTGGTGACAACAAAGGGAAAGCCGTGATGTCACAGGGACATCAATGACATCACAGGGACCTGGATAACATCAAAGAGACACCAGTGATATCATGGGGGACATTGGTGACATCACAGGGGATTTCCTGGGGGAAAGGCCGTGACTTCCCAAAGAGTCCCATGGCAGAGGGGTGGGGCTGCACTGTGGGGGTGTGGGGCGTTGGTTCTTTGCTTTCCAGGGGTTATTCCAGAATGGAGAGGATGGGCTGGGACATCCTAAAGGGGCACATGGGTGGGGCTGCATTCTGCCCTTGTGGGGTGTTGGTTCTTTGGTTGCCAAGGGCTATTCCGGAACGGAGAGGGTGGGCTGTGACATCCCAAAAGGGCCTCAAGCACATGGGTTGGTTTAGTGGGTTGACCCTGGCTGGATTTCAAGCAACCCACTAAAAACTGCTTCCTTCTCCTCCCTCTGCAACTCCACAGAGGAGAGAAAAAAAAACAGCTGAGGATTCCTGAGTAGAGATAAGGGTGGGGAGAAAGTATGCTCCCAGTCATAGTATGATCCCAGTATCTCCTAGTAGGATCAAAGTTACCTCTTGCATGATCACAGTAGCTCCCAGTCACCCCACTGTAGTTCCAGTCCCTCCCAGTATGACTCCAGTAGGATCCCAGTGACACCCTCTATGGTGGCAGTCACAGCCAGGATGAACCCAGACATTCCCTGTCACTCCCAGTATAAAGCCATTTGCCCCCAGCAGAGTCCAATTGGTCCCACTCACCCACTATAGTTCCAGTCCCTCCCAGTAGGATCCCTGTCACTCCCAGTCTCTCCCAGTTGACCTCAGCCTGCTCCCAGTCAGTCCCAGTATGCTCCCAGTCAGTCCCAGTATGCTCCCAATCAGTCCTAGTATGATCCCGGTCACTCTTGTTGTCTCCTAATATATCCCAGTTGCCCCCAGTGTGGCCCCACTCATTCCCAGTTGCTTCCAGTAGCTTCCAGCATGATCCCAGTTGCTCACAGCCACTCCCAGTCATCCTCAGTGTGGTCC
>NW_020958612.1:0-1321 GCF_003031625.1 Empidonax traillii | reverse complement strand
TCCCCTCCGCGACCCCCTAAGATCGCTTCACGGGCCTCAAAACCTTCTCGGGAACTCCCGAGCCCCTCCTCTAAACTCTGCCGAGCCCTCCAGCCTTCCCGCCCACAGCCGCGCTCCCCGCAGCCCCCGAGCGCATCCCCAGACTCACCACAGCCCCAGCCAGGTCTCAACAGGGCTGAAGAGATCCTTCTGTCGCCGCCGCCATCCCTTTCCCGGCAGCCACCGCGGGGCTGTGCGCGCGCCCCGCCGGCAGAGACTCCGCCCCGCCCCCTTTGCCGCGCGGGGCACGCCGGGAGTTGTAGTTGCAGCCGCTCAAAGCTCACGGCGAGATTTGGGCCTGGAGGCCTTTTTCCTCTGCAGGTTTTTAGGCAGCAGCGTGTTTGGGGTTTATGAGGACATGGCTTTATGAGGAGAGCCTCTTAGGAGGTGTTTGGGCTTTCTGAGGACAGCACCTTTATGACCTGCATGGGCTTTATGCAGAGAGATCTTTTATGATGAGAGCTCTATCATGAGGTGTTTGGGGTGTATGAGGACGGTGCTTTTATGACATTTATGATGTTTATGAGGACAGAGCCTTTATGAGGTTTGTGGCATTTATGAGAACATCTCCTTTATGATGACAGCCCCATGAGGAGCTTTATGGGCCTTATCACGACAGGGGCTTTTCGAGGCTTGCACTGTTATGAGGTGTGTGAGGGTTATGAGGACAGTGCCTTTATGAGGGCTGCCCCATTGTGGGAGGCATGGGTTCTATGAGCACAGAGACCTTCTGAGGCTGCCCCATTGTGAGGTGAATGGGGTTTATGAGGAGAGACACTTTAGGATGGCCCCTTTATGAGGTTTATGGGCTTTATGAGGACAGCACCATTATGACAGGTAAGGGTGTTATGAAGAGGGAGCTTTTATGATGAGAGCTCTTTTATGAGGTGTTTGGGCTCTCTGAGGCCTTCACCATTATGAGGTTTATGGGCTTTATGAGAGCAGTGTCTTTATGGGGCCTGCACTTTTATGAGGTGGGTGGGGTTTATGAGGGCAAAGCTTTTATGACGTTTATGGGTTTTATGAAGACATGGCCTTTATCATGGGAGCCCCTGATGAGGTTTATACCCAGATAAGTTTAAAAAGGGGAGTCACTGAGGCACCATTATAGACTTGCATTAGAACTTTGGAAATGTCCTTCAGGGCAAGCATGTTCCAAAGATATTGAATTTCAGTCCAAAATGTGCTGCTGTCCCTCTAAGACCATTCTCTAGGCCTCCCTAAGTATTTTGCTCATGGTGTGAGACTTGGCAGATGCTTGAAGTGCTTTAGGCAGCAAGAG
>NW_020958611.1:12057-13071 GCF_003031625.1 Empidonax traillii | reverse complement strand
ACTCCCTTTCCCTGCTGTCCAAGTTTTAGACATTGGTTATTATTCTTTCAGCACTCTTTAACTAAATACATAATCACTAAACCTAAACATGACTATTCTTCTTTTCTATTTATACTCTAATATCAATTTTATCCACTTACATTCTCGAGTCATTTCCCCCCTTTTCTAAATCCTTAGTAAATTCTTTTGCGAAGTTTCTGCTAATCTGTCTTGTTTTTGCAGTGGCTAAGAATTTCTGTAATGCAGTTTTCTAGCTTCGTGCATCACCTCATTAAAGCGCTTGGTTACAAATGTTATTATGCACAGCCCAGCAGTTAATACAGTAACAAACAACAAAATTGGCCCTACCGCAGCTGATAATAAAGTGGTTAGCCAAGGGGAGGTGTTCAACCATGATTGGAAAGGACCTTGGTTTCCGGAGTCAGTGGCAGTACATTCTGCAGTAACATTTTTGGTTTCAGGATCCCCTACCTTAGCTTCCCTAGCCAGTCCCACATAATATGGAGGCCTAGGATTCAAACATAGCCAGCAATCTGCTGTCAGGTTTGGATTTGTTTGGTTTAAAAATTGCTAAGTGCTGGTTATTAGGTTTGATACTTCTTCTACTGTGGGGGAAGGGCTTGTTAGAAGTTCCTGCCTGTTTAATAAGTCCTGATTTGGTCCAAGAGGGAAACCACTTTCTCTACTGGGTGAATGTCTTTGTAGAGTAAGCACCACCCCTGGATCGTGCCTGGACACATATAATCGCAAACCCCATGATTTTCCAGCATCCCACAGTGAGCCATAATTTCCCCACATTTTGGGAGTAAACTGAAGAGAGTTGCATTTTCCAATTTCCCTACACTTAGGTAGTGGACTGTGTCTAATATCAATAAAAGGATCATGGTGTGTCCATGAAGCCTCAGTTTCACATCCCCATAAGGCACAATAATATTGCTCCTGTTCATGACATTCGGGTTGTCCTGGTGATGGGCAAGCATAAAACTGAATTGTTTGGAAGCTAATTTCATCCTT
>NW_020958611.1:7631-8675 GCF_003031625.1 Empidonax traillii | reverse complement strand
AGCCTCTTAATTTCAAATTTACAATTGCTTAGAGGGAGGAGTTTGGGTCTTCCTCATAACTCACCCTCAGCAAGACACTTGTGTCTCAATGAACTGAGACACCAGTACTTGTGGTGCTCCCAGTCTAGGGTCAGCAGTACTCCCAGGGTTCCCAGTATGGGGTCACAAATGCTCCCAGTGAAGGATTCTAAGTATGGGCTTCAGTCACAGGGGCCCTTGGGGGTCCCCTGGCTTCCCAGAGCCTCCCCCTGGTCTGGGACTGGGTGTTTCCAGTCCTTCCCCTATCCCCAAAGGGGCTCCAGCCCCTCCCCCTTGCTCAGAAATAGGTTTCAGCTTCTGCCCCCTCCAATAGGTCTGACTCGCTCATCATCCTCACCAAGGCAGAGCTCGGAACATTCCAAGTGTTGCCTCACCTCCACGCCATTCTACCATGGCCCCTTCCTGCTCCGTCTCTCCTGAGCAGTGTGGGGCTCTGCATGACAACATTCCAGTCACGGCAGCTGTCCCAGCACGGCTCTGGAATCACAGTGGGATCAAAGCCTGGGACTGCTCACAGGTCTCTGGTTCCTCCTCTTTGCTCCCCATCCTGTGTTGGTGTACAAGCACTCCATAGAAATGTTGGATGGAGACAATATCCCAGGGCGAATGCAAAGGGATACTGTGCTCCAGCCCTGTGTAGTGATTGTCTCTTTGGCTGCCTGTGCTTGATCCAGGAGTTCCCTTTTAATTGTCCTTTTGCTATGAGGGACATTCTCCGATGTTTCCCTGTTGACTTCTCTTATCCCAGGAGTCCCTGGCTCGTCTCTGTAAGACATCAGGTGTGCTCCAGTTTGGCTGCTCCATCTCAGAGTCACCGCAGAGAGCCCTCACAGGCACCTTGTCCCTTTAAGTTTTTCATATTCTCCCACAGCTTTCCAGGGACAACCCTGAGATTGTGCCTCTTCCCCCTCGTATCTAATTAAAAGCCCTTTGACACTGCAGGGCCTCATGGAACCAAAGGGATCCCGAGACACTGCAGAAGCTGTGGAAACAAAGGGACCCTGG
>NW_020958611.1:0-1031 GCF_003031625.1 Empidonax traillii | reverse complement strand
GCTGTGCTGGGCATCTCCTAGAGAGGACACCAGGGCTCCTGCAGTTTCCCTGACCTCCATTTCCTGCTGCCATGGTGAGTGTCCAGCCCCTGAGCTGATGGGGATGCTGAGACTCCTCTCTGTCCCCCAGGAGCTGCTGTGCCCTTCAGAGGGGCTGGGGCTGTGGGGGGAGTGCCCAGAGCTCTGCAGCTCCCTGGGGTGGGCACTGCTGTGGGGTCAGAGAAGATGGGCCACTCCACCAGTTGACCTCGAGGAAGAAATCACTGATAATTTTCTCCTGAAGAACTATAAGAATATGTGCTGTGTCCTGAGCACTACACTGGAACTGTGGGATAATAGAAAAAGTTGTGGTGTCAGGGATATTGAGAAGGCTGGGCAGTGTCACAGGGAGACCCTCTTCCAAACCCTTGGAAAGGCCAGAGCCATCCCAGAGGTTCCTGGGACCTTGGCAAAGGCAGGCATGGAACCAGTCTGCAAACAGGGCAGCAAGGAGGCCTGGCAGAGTTGCAGACTGCTCAGGCTCAGCCGGGAAGGGGACATGGCAAGTCCTCCTGCAGCTGTTGCCAGGCATGGGAAGGACAAGGCAGGGATTGCAGAACCCCTGAGGGAGGGAATAGAAGGGGATGTTGTGTGCCCAGACTTTATCAAGGCCCTTGACATGGTCTCCTCTGATCTCTTTATGGCCAGATTGGTGACAGCTGGACTGAAGAAGTGGAAGATGTGATGGGTGGGAAGTTGGCTGAATGAAGTGTCCAATAAAATCCATGGTACAAAGTCCTCTTGGCAGCAACTCCCTGATGAAATCCTTCAGTGATCAGCCCTTGAACACCATTAGAGAACATCTTTATTATCTCTCTGTACAATGGGACAAAATGTGTTTTCAAGTCCAGTGTGAAAGATGCCAAATTTTAGGGAGCCCTTGAGCAACCTGTCCTGGTTTAAAGACATATTGGGGTGGGAACTCCAATAAAATGAACTCACTCCCCTTTTATTCCCCACCAACATAGGGAGACAAAATACAAGGAGGTAGA
>NW_020958610.1:18594-20186 GCF_003031625.1 Empidonax traillii | reverse complement strand
GGGCCCTCGGGGGGCTCCTTAAGGCTTCAAGGGCTGCAGGATTTTCAGAGCAATTGGGGGTTTGCTTTTGGTTCTGCATCTCTGAGAGGTTTGTGCAGCCATGGCCTCCAATTATCTGCTGTAACGAGTCCCTTGAGAGCCCCAGACAGTGACAACCCTCAGTGGGTCATTAATGCTTCAAGGCACTCAGGGTTTATTAAGATAGTTCTTTTTGACACTGAGTCTGTGAGAGATTTGTTCAGTCATGGCCTCCAGTTATCTGCTCTAAGGAGTCCCTTGGGATTCTCTGTCAATTGTGACACTCAGTGGGGCTCATTAATGCTTCAAGGTACTCCAGGTTTATTAAGACACTTCTTTCTGACACTGAGTCTTTGAGAGGTTTTTTCAGTCATGGCCTCCAATTATGTGCTCTAAGGAGTCCCTTGAGAGCCTTTGTCAGGAATGGCCCTCAGTGGGGCTTGTTAAAGCTTCAAGGTACTACAGGTCTGTTAAGATACTTTGCCTTTTCCTTTGACTCTGAGTTTTGAAGAGGTTTGTGCAATCATCGCCTAAAATTATCTACTTTAATTAGTCCCTGGAGAGACTCTGTCAGCAGTGACACCCATTGGGGCTCATTAATGCTTCAAGGTACTCAAGGGTTTTGAAGGAACTTTTCCTTTTGAATGTGAATCTTTGAGAGGTTTGTTCAGTTATGGCTTCCAATTATCTGTTTTAATGAGTCCCTTGGGATTCTCTGTCAGCTGGGACACTCAGTGGGGCTCATTGATGCTTCAAGGCACTCAAAGCAAATTTATTAACAAAATTCTTTTCGTCACTGAGTCTTTGAGATTTTTGTTCAGTCCTGGCCTCCAATTATCTGCTCTAATGAGAGCCTTTGTCAGGAATGGCCCTCAGTGGGGCTTGTTAAAGCTTCAAGGTGCTACAGGTTTGTTAAGGTACTTTGCCTTTTCTTTTGTTTCTGAGTTTTGAAGAGGTTTGTGCAATCATGGCCTCCAATTCTCTTGTTTTAATTAGTCCCTGGAGAGACTTTGTCAGCAGTGACACTCAGGGGGACCCATTAATGCTTCCAGATACTTTGGGTTTTCCTTCTGACTTTCCCTTATGGACAGGTTTGTACAATCTCCCCTCAGTCCCTGAGGTTCAAGGACTCAGCACCAAAAGCCCCCCTGGGCTCCCTCAGATAAAGCAAGTCCTGACAAACCATGGCCCTTCCTGTGATTTCCCTCTAGTCTGGACAGTAAATTAGGAATGTTGTCTCATGGAATCAGGGACCATTGGGACACTGCCCAGAGCCTTTGTGTGCCTGCACTCCTGGCCTGCAAGGATCTGCTCTCAGGAGTCCCTGGGGAGGCTTTGTCAGTGCCTGCCCTCAGTGGGGCCCAGCAATGCTTCAAGGCACTGGCAGTTTGGCTTCTGACTTCTTGAGCAGCTTCTTCAGTCTTCTCTCAGTACCTCAGGATGATGGACTTGTCTCTAAACACACTGTGGGGCTCATTAAAATACAGAAAATCAAATTATTTTTGTTTCTTTAATTGTCTTCATGTCTTCAAGTCTTCAACAACTAATTGGAGTTAATTTGTAGTTTAGCTGAG
>NW_020958610.1:11229-13063 GCF_003031625.1 Empidonax traillii | reverse complement strand
TTTGAAATCCAAGGTATTTCCATGGAACTGTCACTTGTCCTTTCCCCGGTGCAATTTCAGACCATGTGTCAATAGTGCAGTTTTCACAGACAAATGCACTTGCAGGAGTTGTCCCTCGGATTGCGCTGCCAGCAAGAGATCGTCCCTAGAGTGAGATACGATGGTATCAGGACACTGTCGATGGGTTGGGGATAACACGTCTGCAATGACTCTTTGGCAAACAGAGGGGCTGTTCCTCCTTCCTGGTGGGAGGACTGTCCAGTGATAGCGCTGAGATGGTTCTGCTGCGCTGATGGAAGGCACTGTAAACATGAACCTACGAGAGTCTTTAGGGTTTAATGCAATGTTAAAGAAATGATCTTTTCTATCAATAAGAACAATAGGACACTTTGAAGGTATCATTGTAGTGATGGAAGTCCTCACTGTAGAGTTCCCATCAGCTCTATTATTTTTTTGAGTTCTCTTAAATCCTGTGGCAGTCTCCACTTTCCATTGGACTTCCATATGGTAAAACTGGGGAAATTCCAAGGACTATCAGTTGGCACAACAGGTCCCTTTGCTCCTTGTTCATGTACTAGTAGGTTGATTTGTTGCAATTTCTCTCCCTTTGGGGGCCACTGGGATACCAAGATTAGCTGAACAGAGAGCCATGTGAGGGCAGGAGATTGCAGCTCACCAGTGGCCTTTAAACTTAATTTGAGGTAGTTGGCTGGACTCCCTGTTGTCCTTTCCTATCTCTCCCCCAGAGTGTCATTGGGATATTAAGGACATAGGGCTTTGCTGAGGCAGTTCTACCATCTGGTCCTTCAGTCAGTAAAGTGGAGACACTTTGGAGCGGTGTCTGGGCTCCTCCTACCCCTTTGATGTCGATGCAGGGCTCCGTAGTGCTCCATTCCTTCGGCCAGTCACTCTCTGCAAAGATCGTGACGTCTGCTCCTGTGTCTGTAAGACCTTTAACTCGACCACATTGGTTAGTGTTGGGAAAAATTACCCTGCAGGTTCACATTGGCTGATGGAGTAAAACAGACTGTGACCACTGGACCATCAGCACAGAGTCCAAAGTGTCCCCCCTACAGCAATGGGGGTTAAATTGGCAATGGGTGTTTCTGTGTCTTGCTCCATGGGTGGAAATAGAGCTTTTACAGTCACTCCTAATGCCTTAGGGTTGTCTACAGTCACTGATTGTGGGATAACTGTTAACCCTATATCGTTAGATGGAGTAGTCTCAGTAAAATGTATTTTCCAGCAGGTACTGGAAGGTTATTCATTGGTCTCACAAGAACTGTTTGGTAGTTGTCAATGCTTCTTGTGAGTTGGTGGGGAGATGCCAACTCCACCCTAGAGACACTTGCTCTGGGTCTCTGTCCAGGAGTGAGGGGAGCAGCTGGGTGTGCTTGACTTGTGGGGCATTTTTTATCATCTCTGCCCTTCGTGCTCAGCTCCTCATTTCCCAAAATTGAGGCCAGCCTTTGTGCAGCTTTGGGTGAAAGCGGCCTCCCCTCTCTGTCCAAGAGTGATCTACAGTCACTTTTTCAGGGCAATCCCTTTTGGCTTTGGGGACACAAGCTGGGTGGTACTGTAGGTGCTCTTCTTTTAAGCTGAGAGAAATCCCTTTTAAATTGTCCTGTTTGTGTGCAGTGGTGAAACGGAGACTCCTTCTGTTGTTGTTGCACTTCCAGGATTTCAGTTAGTAGGAATTAGTTGTACCTGTAGGATCCTACACTGGGAGACACCTTAACCATGTCCAGTGGAGTGGGATCTTTGAGGGACCTTAATATTTGTTGACAATCGTCATTTGCTCTATTGCCAACTTTAGAAACAGCACATCTTCAGC
>NW_020958610.1:4858-5861 GCF_003031625.1 Empidonax traillii | reverse complement strand
TCAGAACAGCTTTATTATGTCTCTGTACATTGGAACATAAAGGTGTTTTCAGGTCCTTTATGGATGATGCCAAATTTCAGGGAGCCCTTGAGCAACCTGTCCTGGTTTAAAGACACATCTTGGGGAGGGAACTCCAACAAAATGAACTCACTCTCCTTTTATTCCCCACCAATACATGCAGACAAAATAAAATGAGATATCAGTGAAAAAAAAAAAAACCAGTTCACTGACAAGAAATACAGCAGCAAAACCAGCAATACCAACAGAACAGTTCAAAGTAACAGCAGAGGGAGAAACTGCCTCCTCTCTCTCCCTGCCCCAGCTCTCTTTGGTAAACAGTTCAAAACAGGGATCAACACGTGCCTCCCTTCCCCCTTTTCCCTTCAATGAACAAAGAACAAAAACCAAATCCCCAGGAAGGAGGGGGCAAAGCAAACTCTGGGAAACTCTCTGGTCTGAGCTCAGCTGTGCTGCCCAAGAACACGCTGACTCCAGAGGGGTCCAAGCGGGGCAGAGCCGGTGACTCCGGTCCGTGCGGTGGGAGGGGGGGAGGCAGCGGCTCTGCTTGATTCCATGAAGTGCTGGGCAGGCACAAGGGGCTCCAGCAGACTCTTCAGTGTCACTGTGGCCCCTTGGTTCAGTGACATTCCACAGTGTCCCTGCATTCCTTGGGTTCCAGGAGGCCCTGCAGTGTCCCAATGAGCCCTTGGTTCCAGCAGGTTCTGCAGCATCAGAGTGGCCCATTGATTTCAGGAGATCCCACAGTGTCCAGGGTTCCTTGGCTTCCCTGAGGCCCTGCAGTGTCACAGTGGCTACTTGAGCCCATCAGGTTCCTCAGTGTCAGAGTGGCCCCTTCATTCCCAGAGGTTCCCCAGTGTCCCAATGGCCCTTTAGATCCAGGAGCTTCCATTCTGTCCCAGGGTTCCTGCAGTTTCTCTGAGGGCCTGCAGTTTCAAAATGCCTGCTTGGATCCATCAGGTTCCAAAATGTTTCAGGGTTCCTC
>NW_020958610.1:0-1586 GCF_003031625.1 Empidonax traillii | reverse complement strand
TTCTCCTTACCCACCAGGTATTTCCAGGCTGTTGCATGTGGTACCAAATATGTCTCCAACCACCCAGTGGTCGCTTCCACCATGGTAAGCACAGAGCGTTTACCTTGGCGGGTCTGTGGCAATGTGATGTAATCAACCTGCCGTGCCTCCCCATATTTATACTTGCCCCAATGTCCACCATACCACAGGCGTTTTAATCTTTTTGCCTGTTGAATGGCAGCACAGGTTTCAAATCATGGATAACCTGGGTGTCATGGTTCAGCTTAAGCAAGGAATTTTTTCTTTCCTTTCCCCCCTGGTCTAGAAGCCATCAAGAGCTATCAGATAAGTACTTAGGTGAACAAAAGACCTCCCTCCTTCACTAATGGCTGAGACATTAGTCTCCTAGGAAACGGGGCAGATGAAATTCGAATGTTTACCTTTTTTTTTTCTCTTGTCTCCTGGGCAAGGGAGAAGGAGGCCTTTTGGTGGACTAGGCTGTGGTTGGAACACAGGTTGGGAGTGAAGGCTGGTGTTCTTGTGGCTCCACGACCTTTTTTAGTAGTTGCAGGATCCTCTCAAATTTCTTTTTCATCAGTGAGGAGCTGTTGTTGGGGTTTTTTTTTGCCTGGAGGTTTTTTTTCCCCCCTTTTTTCCCTTTCACAGTTCCCATTTGTTTTCTTTCCCTGGCACTGGTCCGGGCACAACAGCAGCGGAGAGAGAGGACTGGGCGTAGAGGAGACTGACCAGCCGGAGTAAGTAGGCACTGCCTGGTGCCTTTCCGTCTCTCTCTCCCCGCTTTCCTGGTGTGTGGGAAGGGATGGGCGACTGAGGGTTTTTTTGTTTGTTTGTTTGTTTGATTTTTCCGACACACCCTACAGGGTGTTTGTTTTTCCTCCCCCCCTCCATGTGGCCGTAACGAGAGATCCCACCGCGCCACCTGGTGCTGGGCACAGGACATTACAAGTTCTGCACCTCCAGTGACCCAACAGCGCCACCTGGTGACTGCTATAGGACATTACAAGTTCTGCACCTCCAGTGACCCAACAGCGCCACCTGCTGACTGTGGTTGGAATTGCACCAAAAGGTGTAAAATTGAACTGTTTACTTTACCTTTTACCGGTTTATTGGTTTGTTTTTGAAGGGGATTATTTGTGGGTATGGGAGTATTGTTTGGTTGTTTTACTCGGGTTCTTTTGTGTGTGTTTCTGTTAATACACATGTACCTTTTAATAAAGGGCTGTTAGTTTTCCTTTTCCATAATTTTTTTTTTTCTTCAATCAGAGCCTCCTAATTTTGGATTTAAAATTGCTTAGAGGGAGAAGCTTAGGTCTTTTCTCATAACTCATCCTCAGTAAAAGACCCTTGTTTCATTTAAACTGGGACACCGGTTTTTCATTCTGGAACCAGTGATTTCATTCTGGAATTCAGTGGTGGAGCAGCCCAGTCTGCTCTGGCCCCACAGCAGTGCCCACCCCAGGGAGCTGCAGAGCTCTGGGCACTCCCCCCACAGCCCCAGCCCCTCTGAAGGGCACAGCAGCTCCTGGGGCACAGACAGGAGTCTCAGCATCCCCATCAGCTCAGGGGCTGGACACTCAGCATGGCAG
>NW_020958609.1:10927-13077 GCF_003031625.1 Empidonax traillii | reverse complement strand
GGAGGAGGAGGATGAGGGAGGCAGGAATTGGGAAGAGGAACAGGGAAGAGCCAAAAGAGGGAAAAGCAGCAGATTTCAGGGACAGGGGGATGGGAGAGAAAAGCAGGAGAAGGGAAAGGCCAAGAAGCACAAGAAGGTGAAAGTGGAAGGGGTGGAAAAGGTGGGAAAAAAGAGAATAAAGAAGGAAAAAGTGTCGGAAAAGGAAAAGGAGCAAGAGGTGGAAAAGATGGAGGAGGAAGGAGCGGGAAGTGAAAGGGAGGGAAAAGACGAGGTGGGAAAGGGAAGTGGAGATGGAAAAGGAGTCAAGGAGGAGGAAGAGCTGGGGGAGGAAAAGTTGGGAGAGACCTGGAGAACGGGGATGGAGGAGGAAGAGGAAGGGAAGGGAGATGAGCCAAGGAAAAAGAGGAAAAGCAAGAAGAAAAAGCCCAAGGGGGAAGAGAAGGAGGAGAAGAAGAGCCAAGAGGAGGAGACTCCAGGGAAAAGCAGGAAAAGGAAAACTCAGGAAGGAGGAGGAGAAAAGAGCAACAAGAAGGCGCAGAAAGAGGAGGAGAAAGAGGCGGAAAACAAGTGGAAGTGGTAAATATTCCGTGGGATTTGGGGGACCCGGGGAGGTCTGAGCAGGATGGTTTGGGGGGGTTTGGGTTTGATTTCTCTGGGGGAAAATTGAATTTTTATTTTTTATTTCTTAAGGTAAAAGAGTAAAAATCGAATTTTGAGTTTTATTCTTTAGGGTAATACTGAAAATTGAATTTTATTTCTGAGGGCAAGAGTGTGAAAATTGAATTTTGAGGTTTTTATTTCTTTGTCTAAAGCTGGAAATTGAATTTTAGTTTTATTTCTTTGGATAAGCGTGTGAAAATTGAATTTTGAGTGTTATTTTTTAGGGTAAAACTGAAAATTGAATTTTATTTCTTAAGGCAAACGTGAAAATTCAATTTTTTTTATTTCTTTGGGTAAAACTGGAAATTGAATTTGAGTTTTATTTCTTTGGGTAAAAGAGTGACAATTTAATTTTTAATGTTATTTTTTAGGGTAAAACTGAAAATGGAGTTTTATTTCTTAAGGCAAAACTGTGAAAATTAAATTTTGAGTTTGATTTCTTTGGGTTAAAGGGTGAAAATTCAAATTTAGTTGAATTTTAGTAGATTTCCCATCCAAAATTCCTGTAGCTTGTTGATTTTTTTAAAAATATTTTTATTTTCCCTGTATTTTTGTGCGAAAATCCACCTTTTACCCCACTGGATTTATCCTTCCATGTTTCCCATCCAAAATTCCTGTTGATTCTTGATTTTTCCTCAATATATTTATTTCCTCCTGTGTTTTTCTGGCAAAATCCACCTTTTCCTACAACCCTCTTTTTTTATCCCTGACCTGGTTTTTTTCCCCCTTTTCATATTTTTTTGATTTTTTTTTCCAGGTTGTTTTGACACTTTTTATTTTTAATATTAAATTTGAAATTTGATTGATTAATCAATTGATTAATTTATTTTGAATCTTGGAATCTTGCAGATCCCCTTTGCTCCAGCCAAGGGTTGGGGGGGAGATGATTTAAGACATTATTTGCATTAAAATCCAAAGTTCAAAATGATCCTGAGGAACAGGCCCAGCTTTTCCCAGAGGAATGGAATTCCCATCCCTGGAATTGCTCAGGGTGGATTGGACAGGGTTTGGAGCGACCTGGGATACTGGGAAGTGTCTCTTCCCATGGAATGAGATGATCATTGAGGTCCCTTCCCTCTCCTGAATCCTTCCATGTCACCATCCCCTTCCTCCAAACCCCTTTCCCGGGATTCCACATCACCATCCCCTTCTTCAAACGCCTTTCCCTGGATTCCCATCACCAGCCCCTTCCTCAAACACTTTTCCCTGGATTCCACATCACCAGCTTTCCCTGGATTCCCATCACCAGCCCCTTCCTCCAGATACCTTTCTCTCTCTTCCTTATCACCAGCCCCTTCCTCGAACGCCTTTCCCTGGATTCCCATCACCATCCTCTTCCTCCAGACTCCTTTCCCTGGATTCCCCATCACCACCAGCAGCTTTCCCTGGATTCCCCATCATCACCACCCCCTTTCCCTGGATTCCCCATCATCCCCAGCCGCTTTCCCTGGATTCCCCATCATCCCCAGCCCCTTTCCCTGGATTCCCCA
>NW_020958609.1:7622-9594 GCF_003031625.1 Empidonax traillii | reverse complement strand
CTGGATTCCCCATCATCACCAGCCGCTTTCCCTGGATTCCCCATCATCACCAGCCGCTTTCCCTGGATTCCCCATCATCACCAGCCGCTTTCCCTGGATTCCCCATCATCACCAGCCGCTTTCCCTGGATTCCCCATCACCACCCCCTTCCTCCAAACCCCTTTCCCTGAATTCCATTGCAGTTTCCCTGGTCTCAAACGAGGAAAACCGAGGCAGGGCCAGGGAAAACAGGATTTCCCCTGCAATTTGTGCCGACTTGGAGCATCCTATGGGATCTGCAACTTCCCCCCGAGGTCCCTGTGGGGTGTGGGATGTTCTCACGGGTCCCTCTCGGTGTCTCCTGCAGGTGGGAAGAGGAGAAGAAGGACGATGGGGTGAAGTGGACGCAGCTGGAGCACAAGGGGCCCTACTTTGCCCCCCTTTATGAGCCCCTTCCCGAGGATGTGAGGTTTTATTACGATGGTAAGGAATGGGAGAGGAATATCCCGTGGGATAAAGCCTCCAACTGCTGGTAGAAGCTGGAGGTGGAAGGAGTTATGGGGTTCTTGAGGAGTTGACCGCAGGGGTCATTTTTTTTTTTTTCCCACCCCTGAGGGTCATTTTTCCTCGTGAAGGTCCATTTTGGGGTTGAGTTTTCAGGAGGAGTTGAAGCTCATCTGGGTTTTTTCCCCACAAGCTGGAAAACCAGGAGTTTACACGTCACTTGCCCCCCTCCCCCCCAAGTTGTTTAAGGATTTAGTTGCGCTGCTCGTGGCTCCTGATGTCACCAAGGATCACTTGCAGCAACTCGGGGTCACCGAGGGGCTGACCCAGGACAGATCCAGAGCTCTGCTGTCCTTGTTTTCCTCCCATTCCCGCTGGATTGTCTTCTCCCTGCTCTCAGCTTCAGCCCTGGACTCGTTTTTGATGGATCCAGGCAAGGAGGCAACAAGGACCTTGGGGCTTGGCCGAGGTGGGAGGGGACCACATTCCCTGGGGGTCTTGGTGCTCCTCAGCTCCATCCCTGGGGCTTCCCATGATTTTTTTTATAGTAGGAAAAAGGCCAATTTTGGGAGATGAGGTGTCTGGAGACACCAGAGGGCACTGCTGGGACATCCATGGGGCTGTCAGAGACCTTTTTTTTTTGGATCTGTGAGGAGGATCCCTGGCAGGGTTTGAACCTTCTCGGTGACCTCTGAGGTTGTAGGAGATCCACCCGTGTGCTGGGTGGGTGGAGGATGGTGGCTTTATCCTGGGATCTTCGGATCTTGGCTCGTTTCCTTAAAAATCATCACCATTCCTGGATGGAAAAGTGTTTGGGGACAGGCAACGAGCCCAAGTAGGAAGGGACCACAGGGTGCACGTGGACTGTCACAGGGGTGCTCTAAGGTGACCCACCATGGCCTGCAGTCCAGGAACCCCAAAACCCGGGGGGACCAGGTAGGATTCCACCATCCCCTGGAGCTCTGCAGGTTGCTCTTCCTCCAGCTTGCCTAGGAAAGCTGTTTCCAAATAATTCTTAGGATAAACCGTGGTGTTCCTTGGTTTCCCCGTGGCTCTCTGGCCAAAGAGCTCAGGAGAGGGGGGTGGTGGCTTGGGCACCTCCAGGAAGTGATCCCAGACCTGGAGAACCCCAGAGAAATGATCCCTGATTCTTTCCAGAGAAGCTGTGGCTGCCTCTGGATCCCTGGAAGTGTCCAAGGCCGGGTTGGACAGGGCTTGGAGCAACCTGGGATAGTGGAAGGTGTCCCTACCCAGGGCAGGGCTTTTGGAACTGCAAATCCCTTTCAACCCAAACCGTTCCATGATTCTTGGATCTGTTGGGCGAGCAGGAGAGGCTCTTGCCTCTGTCTTGCCCAGCTTGGAGCGTCCCATGGTTGCTCCATCTGCATGGATGGGGTGAAACCTCTCTCCAATCAGGGTCCTGGCTCCTGGAATGGATGGGATTCAGGAACATCCCACTGTGCCAAGAGCTCTGGATGCTGATCCTGGC
>NW_020958609.1:0-4359 GCF_003031625.1 Empidonax traillii | reverse complement strand
AAAGACAGGGTGAAATGAAGGGATTTGTGTGTCGTTGGGTGGTGAAGGGAAAAGGACAGATGGTTGTGGAGCATTAATCCAACATTCCCTGGACCACATTCCTCATGGGTGTCCAGGGAGGGCTGTTGGAAGCCTGGCAGGAGCTGGGAAGGTCCACAGGGACCAGAGTCTGGGGAATTGAGTTCACTTTTAAGTGGAAGATGGGGAAAGGTGGGATCATGGTCTGCAGTGCCCTGGGAAGAAAGGAAAGGGGATTTCAGGCTTTTTCCAGAATTCCAAGCGAACAAGGGCACTGAATCCCAGCTGGGCACAGCCCTGGGGGTGTCCAGGCAGTGGTGGCCGTGACCACACAGTGTCTGACCCCTCAGACTCCTCGCTGTGCCCTCGTGGTGGAGAACACCTCGACTTGGCCACAATCCCAGATCCAGCTCAGCCAGCAGAGGGCACAGAAACCTTGGATGATCTGATCCTGCTCCGGTCCTCTCCCTTTTGTGGATTTTTCCTCGAGAAAACAAGGGGGTTGGAGCAGGATTTAGATGCTGGAGGTGTTCCCAGAGCAGGGTTAGACTGGGAGGGGTGGAATAAAGAATGAAGAGTGTCTTGGTCTCCTTTTCCAAGGGGGAGAAGGACTGGCAGAAGTACGAGGTCGCTCGGCGCTTGAAGGACGTGGTCCATGAAATCCGGGCCCGGTACCGAGCGGATTGGAAATCCAAGGAGATGAAGAACAGGCAAAGAGCAGTGGCCCTCTACTTCATTGATAAGGTACCCACAGCCCCACCCCCCAGGTCCCCCAGCCATGTGGAGGTTGGGAATTGCCTGATCCCCACCCCACCCCCCGGAGTTGGTTTTGGTGATTCCTCGTGTGCCGCGTGGGGAATCTTGGCAGCAACTCTGGAATCATAGAATGATTTGGGTTGGAAGGGACCTCTGAGATTGTCCAATTCCAACCTCCTGCCGTGGGCAGGGACACCTCCCATTAGACCAGGTTGCTCCAAGCCCTGTCCAACCTCCATGTGATGGCAAAATGCCCACTGGGAAGATGGAGAACCTTTGTCTGGGGTGGGTGGGTGGGGGGTTAATTTTAGGGTTTCTTAGAGCAGTGAAAGTATCTCCTGCTGGAGGCAGCTGCTCTTTGGTTTCCACTGGCGTTCCAGCGAGACACCATTCCTGAGAAAGCTTATCCTTGAGGCTCTGGAACAGGGAAATTGTGAATTCCCCATCCCTGGAAGTCTCCAAGAGCAGTTTTGGATGAGGCTGGGATGGTGGAAGGTGTCCCTGATTAGAACGAGATGATCTTCAAGCTCCATGATCTTCAACCATTCCATGAGGTGTCCACAGGCCTCGGGAAGCTGGAACCGAGGTGGGATGCGATGAGGATGGGGGTGGATGATTCCTCCCTGCCTTCTTCCCAGCTGGCCCTGCGAGCCGGGAACGAGAAGGAGGAAGGGGAGACGGCGGACACAGTCGGCTGCTGCTCCCTGCGCGTGGAGCATGTCCGGCTGCACCGCCGGCTGGACGGGCAGGAGCACGTGGTGGAGCTGGATTTCCTCGGGAAGGATTCCATCCGCTACTACAACAAGGTGGCGGTGGAGAAGCAGGTGAGCCGGGGCCGGGTGTGCGTCCGTCGGTCCCGAATCTGCGTCCCAAAACTTTGTGCTTTGGAACTTTTCTCCCTGTCCCGGAGAACAGGGAGGAACTCGGGAGTGGGGCTGTCCAGGTTGTTCCGCCCCAGGGAGGGGAGAAGGTCCCCCCCTCGTTTGGGGGTGGTGGGGGAAGGTCCCCCCCTCGTTTTGGGGTGGTGGGGGAAGGTCCCCCCCCCTCGTTTTGGGGAGGTGGGAGAAGGTCCCCCCCTCGTTTTGGGGAGGTGGGAGAAGGTCCCCCCCTCGTTTTGGGGAGGTGGGAGAAGGTCCCCCCACTCGTTTTGGGGAGGTGGGGGAAGGTCCCCCCCTCGTTTTGGGGAGGTGGGAGAAGGTCCCCCCCTCATTTTGGGGAGGTGGGAGAAGTTCCCTCCCTCGTTTTGGGGAGGTGGGGGAAGAATTCCCACTTCTTTTTGGAGGGAGGGGAGAATTCCCACCACTTTTTTAGGGGGGTGGGGGGAGAATTCCCCCCTCTTTTTTTGGGGGGGTAGGGGGAGAATTCCTACCTCTTTTTGAGAGGGTGGTGGGAGAATTCCCCCCTCTTTTGAGGGGGAGGAGTAAAGGTCCCAAGCTCTTCCTGGAGCACCCTCAGTTTTCTGCTGGGCACCAGAACTTGACATGTCTTCACTTCTATTTAATCACATCAATATAAATTTATATTTCATGTATATTTATATGTAAATATTTATACATTTCAAAATATTTAAAAAATGCCCAAGGGATGGATGATTTTAATGGTGGTTTGGGGGGGAAATTAGAATGTCAGAGGTGGGAAAGATTTGAGGCAACAGCACCAGTCGGGGCACCAGGAGCAGCCCTTGGAGTTGGGAATGTTGGTGACAGAGTGGGAGCGAATCTGAATCCATCTGGATGAGGACACAGAGGTGAGGGAGATGTCTGGAAACAATTCCTTGTTGTCCCTCATCAAGACCATCCTTTCCTGCCCCCCTCTTTAGGTCTTCAAGAACCTGCAGCTGTTTATGAAGAACAAAGACCCCTCAGATGACCTCTTCGACAGCCTCAATGTGAGTTTTCACCTCTGATCTTCTGAAACACCACTGATGGCCCAGAGTGGGGGAAGAACCAAGCCTGTGACCTCCTCCCTGCCAGCCTTTGGGGTTCATCAGCGCCACCCCTTTCCCTAGTTTTAGTTGTTCCACCCTCAGAGTCACCACTGGTGCCGTTTGAAGGCCCTGGTGGGGTCCTGTGAGGTGTTTGCTCCACGTGGAGCCCCCCAGGGTGGGCTGTGTGGGGTCCCAACACGTAGATCAGATGTGAGATCGCATACTGGGTGATATCACAGGATCATCAAGGTTGGAAAGGACCTCCAGGATCATCCAGTCCAACCCTCAGCCACGTTCACCACCAAACTGTGTCCCCACCTGCCAAGATGTGTCTTCTTGGACATGGCTGGGTAGAAGTTGTTGACTTGCAGGGAGATGCTTTGTGGTTTTAGGTGGAATTTGTGCCAGTTTGGGGTCAGTGGTGGCCTGACCCGACAGGTGGATCTACAAACTACAGGAATTCATGTTTTCTTTAATTTGGTTTCTTGGGCAGGGGAGGGGCTGCGAAACAAGAGCTTTGTTGTCCTGTTCTTCTGCTGGTTCAGTTCCTTCTCTTTCACAGAACCATGGAATGGTTTGGGTTGGAAGGGACCTGAAAGATCACCCAGTTCCAACCACCCTGCCACGAGCAGGGACACCTTCCACTGTCCCAGATTGCTCCAAGAGCCATCCAACCTGGCCTGGAACACTTCCAGGGGTGGAGCATGGCACTGAATCCCAAACTGAGTCTTCTATTTGCCACAAACAACTGGATTTGGGGCAAGGAGGGGTCACAGCTTCTCTGGGCAAGCTGTGCCAGGCCCTTCCCCACCCTCCCAGGGAAGAACTTCTTCCCAATATTCCATCAGACCCTACTCTTTCAGCTTGAAGCCATTCCCCCTTGTCCTGTCACTCCAGTTCCTGCTGTGACTTTCCACACACACACACACTTTATCCCCTCTCCCTTCCTTCCCCCAGACAACCTTCCTGAACAAACACCTCCAGCACCTGATGGATGGTTTGACGGCCAAGGTGTTCCGGACCTACAACGCCTCCATCACCCTGCAGGAGCAGCTCAAGGCCCTCACTAACCGTGAGTTAACGCACTCTTGGGGGTCTTCAGGTGGCCAGCAGGCTCAGAGATGTCCACTGGGGTCCCAAGAACCGTCCACCCCTCCTTAGGGGCAGATGATGCCCCACCTTGTAGGGTGGTACGGAACTGATGGGGCTGCGACACTTGGGGGCAGCGGGTTGGGAACCACGATGAGAAGTGCTTAACTCAGGGATACTCTGACTGATTTAGAGCCCAGATGGGACTGTTTGTCTCCCTCTTCCTTGTCTGGCTGGTTGGTTGCACCATTTGTAGCTCCTTGGGCGGGTGAGTGACGAGTCCCAGCAGCAGGCGGTGATGGTCGGGTTGTCCTTCACCGATTCCCACACCAGTTATCGCCCTTCCCTGGAGAAAGGGGTGGGAAAGGCCGACAACCTGCTGCTGTTCTGCCTTCCCTAAATCCCAGGGAAGAGCCCTTAGTGATGCTTTTCCTGCTTCTTCCCAGCTGAAGACAACGTTGCTGGGAAGCTCCTCTCCTACAACCGAGCCAACCGCGCCGTGGCCGTGCTGTGCAACCATCAGAGGTCCGTGCCCAAAACCTTTGCCAAATCCATGGAAATCCTGCAGA
>NW_020958608.1:0-13079 GCF_003031625.1 Empidonax traillii | reverse complement strand
ACAACATCAATTGTTGTACACAACATCAATACAAAGAAACCAAAGTGTTCCCTGCCAAAAGAGACCTTAGTTACATGCATAAAAATATTTGATAAAGTCAAGTTGTAGTTACTTCTCCTTTTTAATTCAGATGGACATATGTTTTCCCTGTTTCAACACTGTTTTCTGTCTCCACTGCTATAGACATCTTAATTGGAGCAATTTTATCCACAATTTAAGATGACACTTCTTCACAGAAACAAACACTTCATAATCAAATGCACACAACCAAATTAAAACTTAGCTAACAAACAAACTGTTCAACTTTGCTGACACTGACGTGTAGGAGTGATTTGAATTTTTTGGGGGGGTGTTGTTGCTTGGTTTTGTTTTTTTGTTTGTTTGTATGAAGCATATGACACATTAGGAACTGTATCAACTGCAAGGATCCATGCACAAACTACTATTAGGATGGCCAACAAGCCTAATTTTCAAACTTGCCTTACGGCAAATTCACTTGTTCCCTCAACCTCTAAATTATCTTGACTACCATAGGAAGAATGAAGTTCTGAACTGATCCACAAAAATCATGTCAAATTCACCAAATTGTTAATACTCTCAGTGAATCAAAGAGTACTAAAATTATTAGCTGCATATTCTGAACATTAGAGAGTTTTGTGTAGACATCCACTTGTTAATGTCTACATCTCTGGCTTAGTGACTCCAAATGGAAGATCTGCAGTGATTAAGACCAGACATGTAAGCCTTTCTCTCAATCCAAAACCACAGCTCTGCTTTAGCATCTATCACTTTATCTTGGGATGATGTTTTGTACTAACTGAGGAGAAGCTGCAATAAAAACATTATTACAGTGTCAAAGGTGCAAGACACACCTATACCAAATCATTGATGGAGCAACTTTAATTGGATGGAGCAACATAAAACAGTTCTCATTAATGCATACAAGGTAATATATGCTGGCCTTGATATGCATGTACTGCACTAACTACAGGCAATGTTTGGTTTTAATTGTCTTATATCCTGTTGCTGGCCAGAACCTATCATCATCTTCACATTTCCAAACACCTAAGCTAGCTCTCATATGCAGCTTTCATAGATTAATTTGCAAACACAAATATCAGAAATTGACCACAAAGTTTATCAACTAACAACCAAGTGCATTTCCCTTTGCAATACTCATATCGATCTATTTACCTATATTAAACCTGTATACCCTAAGACTAAACAGCCCACAATAGAAAACGCCCCTAAAAGAAAGTGGACATTTCTTTCCTTCCAGCACAGCACTCAAAAAGAGTCAAAGCTTGGCAAAACACTACATGCCACAATTAAAATACTCTTGCATGGAAAGAAAAGAGTCATGAGAAATCAAAATGACAGATTTATGCAGATTTATTACAGAGACAACTCTTTAAAATGCTCTGGGGCAAGGTCCAGTCTGTGTCATTGAAAGTCATTGAGCCATAAAAAGAAGTTCAAATGGATGTGATATGGTGTTTACTCACTGAGCTGTTCTTCTTGATGAGGCAAAATATGTTGCTAAGGATACGGGCACACATTATAAGGTCCTTCTGCTCTTGTAAATGCATGTGGAGATGATGCAAAACTACCGGAAGAAGAATGCATCGAGAATCTGGAAAAAATTAAATATTTTATGAGTAGGAGCCTCTCATATAATCACTAAATTTAACACAGATATAAAACATGCTTTCAGTCCAAAACAGCATTTCTGATGAGCAGAAGCTTTTGCTTGCTTTAACCAACATTTTTGATAGACAGAAGATTTTATTTCATAATCATAATATCCTAAAGGAAATGTCTGAAGAATAAACAATATGCTGAAAATCATGGATGGAGAAAAAAAAGCACTGTGTGGAATATATAACAGAAAGTTTTTAGCTTTTATTGAACTGTCATGCAAAAAAAAGTAGCACAGTAACACTTGTATTCAAAACAATGTGAAATTATGCTCTGGTATTCCTGCCATGTGACAGGACCCATTTACAAGCCCAGGTCACAACAGACTTCATCTGGAACTTCTGTTATTCTACAGATGAGTTCTATTTTACAGACAAGCAGTACTGTAAGGATTTTCACTTTTCCAGATTCCTCACTCCTACTGAGTAGGAGCAATTTAGACTACATAATGGTGACTACATAAAATGATTTGCTTTTCCACTATCTCATTTTTTAAACACGGCTCTTTGGTGCTATTTTCAGTCTTGAATTCTCTGAAAATTATGCAAGAAAGTCATTAACGTGCTACATTTTCCTGCTTCTTTTTCTTACAATAAAGACAATATTGAATGGGAAGAACCCTAATACCTACACTTGTGATAACACTTTAAACACCTATTTACAACTTGATAAATGGAAAGGGTGTTACCTGTTTTCATTTTGTTGTTATTTTTAGATCTTTTCCATAACTTAGAATTTATACTCTCATAGTACTTGAATAATTTCCTCTACTGAAATTTTAATGATGATTATATACTTCATTATATTAAATTTCATTAAATATATTTATCTACATAGTTTCTTTGTTCATTATTGCAATTATATCCTAAAAACTGAGTTATCTTGCTGGAAAATTACCCCTTCAAAATCATTTTGCCAGGTATTGTTTGTAGATTAATTTTTCTACAAACACTTTCCCTAACTCATCTATTTCCCTTATTTTTTAACATGAAGAAGAAAAAGATAATTTATTCTGAGGTTTTGTTTAATGCTTCTTTTCCTCACTGAAATAAAGCACTAATCTTGTTATGCTCTATTATTGTCGTGTTTTCATTGTCTAGTCATCTGTACAATACAAGACAGGGAAACGGCCAATGTGCCGACCTCTGGTTAAGAAATGCCACCTTTTGATCCCCACTCCTAAATCTGCTTATTGATTCTTGCTGGATGAAAAAACAGAGCTAATGTCTTCAGCTGAAGCAATAAAGCAGGACTCTCCGTTCCTATCAAAAAGACTTAAACCTCAAGATTACAAGGGATGGCTCCTTTTCCCTGCTTCCTGTTAAGCCTTATGTATTGAATTCTTGACTATCTGTCATCATCATGGCTAGGCTTCGCGAATGAAGATTTGAGAGGGGCTCTACCCATGCTTGCTACAAGCGTGCTGATGGCTAAAAAGGCCAATGCGAGATAGACAAGTCCAGTTGCAGAACGTACAGCAGAAAGACTCCCCAGGTGATATCAACGAGACACGATTCTTTCTGTGTTGTCTTTTCTCCTCAAGAGTGATCTTGCATGTGTTCTCAAAAGCAGCAGCAGCGTTATAGATGGTGTGTCTCCAGGCCTCCCGATTGGAGGCCAGGGTAGACCAATGGTGGTGATCAATGTGGCCAAGGCTGAGGGATTGTTTCAGGCAGTCCTTGTATCTCCTCTTCGGGCCTCCTCTCTTGCGGCAGCCAGTGGCAAGTTCCCCATGGAGCACGATCTTAGGGAGGCGGTGGTCCTGCATCCTGGAGACGTGCCCTGCCCAGCACAGCTGTGTTCTCAGCAGCATGGCCTCAATGCTCGTGACTGCTGCCTGTTCAAGGACAGATGTGTTGGTCACATAGTCAGTCCAGTGGATGTTTAGGATTGTACGGAGGCAGCGCTGATGGAAGCGTTCTAAGAGACGTAAGTGGTGGCGGTAAATGACCCATGATTCAGATCCATATAAAAGAGTAGACAGCACGATGGCTCTGTATACACTGATCTTAGTACTTTTCTTCAGGTGTTTGTTTTGCCACACTCTTTTACGGAGTTTACCAAAAGCTCTGTATGCCTTTGCTAACCTGTTGTCAATTTCAGCATCAATCTCACCGTCTGAGGAGATGATGCTTCCCAGGTAATTAAATTGCTGGATTGATCTGAGTGCTGTTTCACCAATGCTGATATGGAGATGATGGAAGACTTCCTGAGGTGCAGGCTGATATAAAATTTCTGTCTTCTTCAAGCTGACTTCCAGTCCAAAAAGCTCAGCAGCCTCTGCAAAGCAGGATGTTAAACGCTGCAGAGCTACTTCTGTGTGGGCGACGAGGGTGGCATCATCAGCGTAAAGCAGCTCATGGATAAGATGATTTAAGGTCTTAGTGTGGGCCTTCAGTCGCCTTAGGTTGAAAAGGCTCCCATCGGTACGACATCGAATGTAGACACCGTTTTCATCATCGAGGTCTGCCATGGCCCTTTGGAACATCATGCTGAAGAAGATCGTGAATAAGGTTGGTGCAAGAACGCAGCCTTGCTTCACACCATTGGCTATTGGAAATGGCTCAGAAAGTGTGTCCCCATATCTGACTTGACCGCGCTGGTCCTCATGAAGCGAGATGATCATTTTGAGGAACTTGGGAGGACATCCTAAATGTTCCAAAATCTGCCACAGACCTTTTCTGCTCACAGTGTCAAAAGCCTTGGTGAGATCAACAAAGGTAACATAGAGTCCTTTGTTCTGTTCCCGACACTTCTCTTGCAGTTGTCTGAGAACAAATATCATGTCTGTGGTACCTCTGTTGGCTCGGAAACCACACTGGCTTTCAGGTAGAAGATCTTCTGCTATGGTGGGTATTAGTCTGTTCAAAAGAATTCTTGCAAGGATTTTACCAGCAATGGAGAGCAGAGTAATACCTCGGTAATTTGAGCAGTCTGATTTATCTCCTTTCCTCCTGTACAAGGTGACGATGACAGCGTCACGAAGGTCTGAAGGCACTACACCTCGTTCCCAGCATCGCACCACAAATTTGTGAAACTTAACATGGAGTGCTTGGCCACCGTGCTTCCAGATTTCAGGTGGGATTCCATCAACCCCAGCTGCCTTGCCAATTTTCACCTGCTGTATTGCTTTAAGAGTTTCTCCCATGGTGAGGGCAGTGTCCAGTTCTGTTTTCACTGGTTGTTGTGAAATGAACTGCACTGCTGAGACCTGAACTACACGGCTAGTACTGAAGAGAGTCTGGAAGTGTTCAGACCATCGATTCAAAATGGAAACTTTATCTATGAGAAGCGTTTGGCCATCTGCACTGAGTAGAGGGCTTTGAACCTGGTGTGTAGGACCGTAGGCTGTTTTCAGAGCCTCACAGAATCCCCTGTAATCACCTGTATCTGTGCATAATTGGATTTTTTGCGTAAGATTGGTCCACCACTTGTTCTGTATGTCACGAAGTTTCTGTTGTAGCTCACTGCATGCAAGTCGAAAGGCTGCTTTCCTTATATGACAAGATGGCTGAGCAATATGGGCTTGGTGAGCAGTTCTCTTCTTACTCAACAATTCCTGGATCTCATGATTGTTTTCATCAAACCAGTCCTTTTTTTTCTTAAAGGAGAACCCTAAGGATTCTTCAGAGGACTGCAGAATGCTATTTTTAATAAGTTGCCAAAGCGCTTCGGTAGAGGGATCTGTGGAATGAACTTCAAGCCTGGATTGGAGATTTGCCTGGAAACTGTCCCTTTCTGTAGCTGTTTGAAGACTGTTAACTTGAAGTCTCCTTCTAGGAATGCCGCCCTTTTTAGGTTTGAACTTAAGGTGGAGGTTAAGTTTACAGCGCACAAGGCGATGATCTGTTTGGCATTCTGCACTAGGCATCATGCGGGTGTGACGAACATCGCGGATATCTCTCTGTCAGACCAAGATATAATCAATGAGGTGCCAGTGCTTGGACCTAGGATGCATTCAGGTTGTCTTCAGACTATCTTTCTGCTGAAAGATAGTGTTGGTGATGGTAAGCTGCTGCTCAGCCCAAAACTCTAGCAGAAGGCGACCATTATCATTGCAGTTCCCAACACCATGCTTGCCTAATACTCCTTTCCAGGCTTCAGAGTTCTTTCCTACTCTGGCGTTGAAATCACCAAGGATAATGATCTTGTCATCTGCAGGGATCTTTTGGATAAGGCGGCGTAGGTCGTTGTAGAATTTATCTTTTTCAGCAGGATCAGCTTGGAGAGTTGGGGCATATATACTAAAGAGAACAGCATGTTGCTTGTTGTGTAATGGGAGGCGTGGGGAGATAATACGATCAGAATGACCAGTCAGCAGATTTTCAAGTTTAGAGGCAATAGAGTTTTTAATCATGAAGCCAACTCCTGAGAGATGCCTTTCAGGTCTGCGTTTACCTGACCAGTAAAGTGTATAACCGGCACCATGTTCTCTAAGGCTGCCTTCCTCATGAAGACGAACTTCACTGAGAGCAGTGATGTCGATGTTGAGTCGTGACAGTTCATGGGCAATTAGAGCAGAGCGGTGCTCAGGACATCCACTGTTCGCAGGATCAAGCATGGTTCTGATGTTCCAGTATGCGAGTGTTAATTTGGGTACACCTTTGGAGGCAGGTGTATGCCTTTTACTCTTAATCTTTGTTTGACCGCAATAGAAGATGCCCGTTGGCTGCAGTTAACCAACCAGGTGAAGAGTGGAGATGAGCTTTGGTTAGGCCACCTTTTCTAGGCCCCTCTCCGTGTGGAGCAAGCAGTGCTCTCCTTGGAAAAGGCTGCTTGGTCATTCAGGATGCTGCCGAGTGAGTCTGTCATCTCCAGGGTCAGACTCAGGCGACCAATGTCCTGAACTGCCTGCATGCAGGGTTGGGTCTGCGGCTTCCAGTGCATCTTATCACCTGCCATTTTGTCCCTTACCTGTCGCTGCAGGACTTTACAAGTATGGGTATACACCTTGAGCCTGCGCAGTGGATTTTGTTTTTTTTAGGTGAGGCTCAGCTTGCACGGAACTGGTCCCACCCTTTACTCCTGAGGTTCATCTGCCAAGGCCTAGCAAGCTTGGACGGTGACAGTGAGGTCCTCAGGACGTAGGTTTAATTAGAATATCCTTCTCTTGGATGGATGGCCTTACAGGGCTAAGCGAGCTCCATCAGCCCGGGTTTGAAATTAGAGTTGTCCTTCTCCTAGGATGACCGCCAGAAGGCTAGTGAGCTCATCCTGCCCATCTGTAATCCATCATCGAGAGGCAAGATGAAGGGTTCACTGTGTAAATCAGCCTGTGTTTCTATGGTTGGGGTACTTCCCTAGCAGGCAGGCAATAAGAAGCTGAATCCAGACTTACAGAGCACTGAACCTGGTCTTCCATTCCCAGGAAAATGCTAAATCTCTACTGAACTCCACAGCTATCACAGAGCAGTTATAGTAGCTCTTTCACACATTACTGGTATGAGCATTATTGTTTGGACCAGAAGTCTTCTGAGGAGAGCAGGTCTTCTCTTGCAGCTATAACACAAACCCCTCAGCCCAGAAGGTGAGAAGAAACCAAGAGCAGCCCTGTGCCAAGGTGCTCTTTCTTGATTTACTCTAGGCAGCTTCCTGATGAGCCCACACAGCATTTGGTGCCTTACCTGAGGTGCCCAGTACTCTGTGCACTGCTTACATATAAGTGCAGCGTCATGAACTCCATTCTGAAGACCAGAGAATCTACATGTAGCAACACTTGACTTGTAAATAGCCAGCTCTTATACATGATGTGGCCTGAAGCATCTCAGGCAAAACTGAGCATCCTCATTCAACTGTTTCAAGTATCCCATTTTTGCAAAAGCTTCATAAAATGATCAGAAACCTTGCCTTACCATGATAAATGGATTAACAAAAAGTATCTTACAATGACTTGCAACTATACACAGGAGGCAACAGTGCCACTTATTGAAATGGCCACCACATATAACAGCTTTAGATTTATTCCTTAAAAGCCCAGAATCTAAATACCACTCTGTCTTTATCTTTTTAGGTGGAGAGATGTAGTTGTATTATGGGACAGCTGGCTCATTCACCTCTGAGGCAAACCAAGGACTAGGTGAGAAAGTTTGGAGAACACAGTGTACAACATTTGTCTCAGGTTACTCTTTCTCTTACTAATTGTCAGCTGCAATGTCAGCCACTGGATATAGAAAAATTAATGAGCTCAAGGAATGTTACAGTAATAAGAACTCCTAGTCATCAGTCACTGTCCTAATTTTTCTTCTGTGCAGGAAGTTAAATTAGCTGACTGTTTAAAATGCTAATACTTGCCCTTTACTAATATTATACAGAACGAAAAGGAAAAAAATCACAACACAAAGCTTTTCAAGTACATGCTTGGCATAATTAGAAAGAGGGTAATCTTAGACTCTGGGCAATCCTTGAGACTTTCCTGTGCAACATTAATATTTAATATTTAACACAGTACAACTTTACCCCTTGCTTTCCAGATAGTGGTAAAACATCTGAAGAGACATACATCACTTTCTTTAGTCTAATGTATTTTAAAGATTACTTTCAGAAAGATGATATTGATTTCAACTACTGTATCTGAACCAATGGTCAAAACTTTAGCCTGCTTGGAAAAAAAAATTAGTATAATCGAACATTTCAAACAAACACCATTCTTCTGTACAGTAAGAAACAAGGAAGTTGTCTTGGTTTTGATAGCTTTACTTGGACCTATTCAATTTATGCCCCCGTGTTTGGATGAAAGGATGGTAGGAGAAGAAAATGCTTAATCCAAAAAAACAGTTGTCACTCAATTCCAAACCCAAACATATATGCCTGTTCTGTGACTCTATGGACATGTCAATGCTCTCAGAACAGTGAGTTTCAAAACTTGTAGCAAAGAAGTGTTTTCAGTTGTAAGAAAAAAACTGCCAATAATGCAGAAGGAAAACACAGGCGTGGCTCAGAAAGTCCTCCCCGGCCTAAAATTAAGCTACAGATAAGAACCATAATCCATATTTCTGCTCTCCACTATAGAGGTTCTAATAAAGGTTGAATTTTTGTATGCAACATACATCCCCCCCACAGGTGTGTATAGAAGCAACTCCAAAGAATAGTATATTGCTGTGGAAGACAAGTTAAGTAAAACTAATTAATCTGAAAAAGATTGTGGAGTTCTTCAAAACAGTATTATGGATCCATGTGTAAAACCTTTATGCATTGAAAAAAATGACTTTTTCTTTCCCCCCCCCAAATCTGTGTTTGTAAAGCTTAATGCATTTTGACTAAATTGAATTCAGGACTTGTATCGATAATTTAAATAATTATAGGCTTTTTGCATTTTGATAGCAATCAATTAGCTTGCAGTGATTACTGAGACATAAGTCTTACTAATGATTAGATTTGAGTCTTTTGAAAAAACAATGGAATAAGAGGCAAATCATAATACCTAGCTTCTAGAATTAAATCTCCTTATGAGTTAATGGTATCTTCCCCGAGCTTGCTAATGATTTTTTTTTTTCATCCCTATAGGAAGTCTAACATACTTTACACAAGGCAGTTCAAAGATATTAAATTATTCTTACTGATTGTGTCAGATATTCGTCTCCGAATGACTACTGAAACTTACAGTTTCCTACATGTACATTCTCCTGTAATATACGGGATACAATTCTCAGATGACTTCATACACAAAAGACAGAATAAGGGAAGCAGTCAATCTCAGAAAGAAAACAAATAAATGATTATCACTTTTTTAATCTATTAATTTTGGGATTCAGTGTAATTAAGGAAAACAAAAAATGAATAAGTTATATATAGAATATATACAATAAACTTTATACGTGAAATCAACCATCAACTCAGGATTTTTCCTAGTTTAATAATATACATACAATATAACTATATGGTGTAAATGGTCACAGAATTAAACCCCTCTTCCACTGGCTTTGAACAGTTTGCATCACTAAAAGGAAGAGTACTACCCAGCTACTCTTGCAGAGCTCCAAATCCTCATATTTTGGGAAAAACATAAAGTTTCTTTCCACGTAAGAATAATTTCCATTTGATAAAGAGCTGCACCACAGGTTATAACTGGGCTAAGATGCAGGCTTTATCAATATGGGGGTTTCTTTTTTTTTTAGGTTTTTACCTACTAATGTAATCTCCCTTCTGGTAATTGATATATAGTATCAGTGGTGATTCTAAGAAAACTCACCCTCTTTGCAGGACAAAACCTAGATGTTCCTTACTTACACATTTCATGTTTTCCTAGCTATTGAATTTGCAAGCTCAAAGTAGAAAACAAAAAAAGGCTGGTGTTCTTCTAATTCCTGTTTAACTATGTCAAGAAGGACATGGTTCAAGATGTGTTTCTCTGCTATTGGCCTTAACTCTTCATAGCAAAACAGATTTAAATCTTCCTCAAAGGAAGCTATAATAATATTTAATGAAAAAAAGAAAACAAACAAGAGTGCTAGACTACTGATGTACTGGAAATAACAAAGGAAGAAATTCTTCTAGTTACAGACATCAGTTTGGCCATTCTACAAGTATCAACATGGATGAGTCCAAAGACCAAAATACCCAGGAGATTGGAAGAAAGGCCAAAAGGAAGAAAATGCCGATCATCTTTATCAGCAGGAAAATTGTAATCTGTTTCTTTTTAGACGGTCAGTGAAGCTTACAACAAATATGCAGAGGTAAATATAGCAAAATAAAAGTAAAGTAAGGCTTTAGCACCCATTAACTTCTCATAGGAGCTAGATAGATAATTGCTGTTGACACCTTGCAACAACTCTGTAGCTGTTACCTATAGGAAGAGCTGAAGTTTAAAATCTTTGAAATAGAAAAAAGGGTCAAAGCAAGCTATACCAAAACCTCAGTACAAATGTCCTATCCACATATGATCAGTAAATACAATATATAAATACCTGCATCCTCCAGAGAGGCAAGCAGAAACTGGATGCATCAAATACATCTGAAATGGTACTAAACATCTGTGTGTGGCTACCTTAAACCAACCTCTGCATGCCTGATGTTTCTGTTTTCAACAATGTATCAAATAAATCTCCTAATTTTAGTGAAAGAGTAGCTTTAGTGTCAGCTGACTTTTGCAGAAGTGGGAGCTAATGCGTTGCTGTTCAGACCCTTCCAGCACAGAATGTGTAAGACTCACATGCTAAATTACTCTCACTTGTTTCTAAGCAAGCTCCAGATAACAGATAATGTTATCTAAGAAGTACCTTCCTCATTTTCAGATGTTTGAATAAATAGTAATTCCTATGTTCCATCTACTTCCAGTGTGTAAGCTAGCACCGTAGCTTGCAGCATTCATCATCTTCATCCAGGAGACAGAAATCAATTATTTTAACAGCACCTAGCCTCAACTCCACATTAGGATGTACAGTTTACTCTACACATTAGCATAGTCTAGTGCAATATTTATTTTCCCAAGAGGATTTTAAAAGGACCTCCTTCTAGAGATTGACTGAAAGAAAATCTACTTATATTTTCCTATTTTAAAGAGATAAAACATTGACAGCAAAGAGATCAATAATGACTGAAATTATACTGTACAAGTCCTTGAGTTTTCTATTGTGGACATAGGAGCTTATATTACTGCCTGATGTCTTTCACATCAGTTTCCTTGTGGTCTAAGAAATTTATATTTTATCTGCGTATAACCCACACTCCACGTAAATTTTAAGATGTAATTTTCAATGCTTTTATAGCCAAACCAACTTCTTTATAATGACTTTTTAATAAAGAAAATGGATTTGAATAAAAACCTAATTCTTTTACAAAAGGAAAAGACCAAAAAAAGTTGTCATACAATTGAAAGTAGATTTACAGTTCACAAAATCACAGAATCAGCTAGACTGGAAAAGACCTATGAGATCATCGAGTCCAACCTGTGACCTAATACCACTTTGTATACTAGACCATGGCACCAAGTGCCACGTCCAGACTCTTCTAAATACCTCCAGAGACTGTGACTCCACCACCTCCCTGGGCAGCCCATGCCAATGTCTGATTACTCTCTCTGTAAAAAATTTTCTTCCTAATGTCCAACCTAAACCTGCCCTGAAAAGCTTAAGACCATGCCCTCTTGTCCTGTCACTGGTTGCCTGGGAGAAGAGACCAAGCCCCATCTCACTCCAACCTCCTTTCAGGCAATTGTAGAGAGCGATAAGGTCCTCCCTGAGCCTCCTCTTCTCTGGGCTAAAGAACCCCAGCTCCCTCAGCCTCTCTTTATAGGACTTGTGCTTCAAAACACCTCCAGCCTTCCAAGAAAGTCCCCAGGAGTCCCTTACATGGCATTAAGTAACTCTAATTACATTCATATATTTGGATTGTCTGGTTAGGCTGACCTAACTGAGAACGGGAGGAAAACGGCCACGACACTACCTGGTCCCTAAGTACTTTGGAAGATAAAAAGCATAAGTTAGAGCATTCTTAATATTGCTCCATGAATATGTCATCATTTACCCAGTGTATCAAAGGTCTGATCAGTCAGCTGTAGGCAGAGCTAACTGACTATTCTGGGAAGAATTACTGTGGGGGTTTCACAAGCATAAGCTGTTACTCCAGCCAAAATGAAGCAAAGTATCCAGGATGCAGTACTTCTTACCCATTTCTTTGAGCTCATACTTATCAAGTAGCACCACTGAAAGCATTTTAAAAAAATATGCTCAAAGAACTCTTCCTAATTTTTCAGCATCTCAAAGTATTTATGCCTATCCTGGTAGTTTTTGCAGGGCTTTCATCATTGCAATATGTTTATCTTGAATGCTTTAGATGGTAAGAGTTACCACTTCTACTAAACTCCATCAGCCAATACCCAAACGGCTCTCAGGGCTATTGGTGAGTAAATAAACTCTTATTATAATTCTTAAAATATCTTCTATTTTAATTATTGTATTTCAAAGTTACTTAATCTCAAATTTAACACTTGATTACTTCTATGAGTTTCACTTAGAATGGAAACAAAGAATGTCATGCTCACCACCATTCAGCAGTTTTTTCTTCTGCACAGCAAGTAACTATGCTGTTATATACTTTGTGCACCAAGTATCACTTGCATTTGAGTAGCATTTTTATGCTACATCAAGAAACAGAGAATCATAAGTGTGGAACTGGAAAGAGTTACACAAATAAGACGTAATAGATAAATGAAAATCTGTTTGATGAATTGCCCACAAATGAACTGCCCCCAAAGAAAATAAAAAAGGAGAAAAATAATTTTAGGAAAGCCTTTTCCTTATAATTACTTAAAAAGCATAAGGCAAACTTTCTTTACAGATATATTTCCAGCAGTAGATCTATATTTTAAGAGTCTGCCTCTGAAAAACAAACCACTAAATTCAAACAACTGTATTCCTGTAAATGAGCAGCTTGTACAGAGCGGT
>NW_020958607.1:11629-13089 GCF_003031625.1 Empidonax traillii | reverse complement strand
ATAAAGAAAACCAGATATGACCCATAAGTTGTGTGGCACGTGGCACAAACCCCGACGATCCCCCTACTCACTGTCACCCGTGCAGGTCCTCGGGTCGCCGGATCGAACCGGAGTAGTCGCACGCTGCGGTCGTCGTCTTGCGGGTTACCTGAGCGAGTGAGAGACAAAATTAGAGGGGATTTCTAAAGCTGCAGTGGATCCCTGCTCCTCCCGATGCCTCCTTGACTCCCCTCAAACGCCCGGCCGCTCCCCAAGACTTGCCAAATGGCACCTGCAACTGATAAAGCTCGGGGCTTCGTTGCTGATCAGCACCTGCGACCGATAAAGCTCGGTGCTTAGTTGTGAGACTGCTTCTCCTTCTAAACTAACACAAAAGCAAAGGAGTTCTGCTGTAAATATACAGCACTTTTGCCTAGCTAGATTTGTTGTATATATAGTTCTTTAGTTTTTATCTTGCTAATCATAAGTTGCAATGTTACTCTCCCCAGAGCAAACCTCTTCTGTCTGCATAAACCTTCTCTCAGTTTATAGCAATTGTGTGTGGGGTGAGAGAAAATTGGCCCAGAGTAAACCCATAACATTTTGGATAGAAAACATGAGTAGAGATAGCTGGGAGGGGTGAGGACCAGATCAGACCATGACCCCAAATTACATTTCAAACCATCAAGAAACCCCAAAAGACAAAATGCTCCTAAAAAACCCCCCCAAAACCAGAAAAGTCCCACCAAATTACAAAAGCACCTTACCATCCCTAACCAAATTACACAAAACAAACATCTTCAAAAATCCTGTAATTGAATATGATCCTCTTCATAGCCCCAAAACTGGTGATTCAATTAAAAGAAAAAAAAAAGCTTGAAAGATTTCCTTCAGTGAAAGAAAGGAGAGCTGTTATTCCCTTGAATCCCAGCTGGTGAATGAGCTCCTTGGCCACAGGCTGGAGCTAATATACCCCCAGCTAGTCCCACCTCCCTTCCCATGAGGCCCCAGGAAAAGGGAGGAGCCAATTACCACAGAGTATAAAGGCTCTCCGGGTAGCAGCACTGAGTTTTTCAAGCTCAGCACGAGTAAGGGGCCTACTGCAAAAAAGACTGCTAATGAGAAGAAAGACCCATGCTCTCTTTCTACAGCTAGAACCAGGAAAACAGCAGAGACCAGGTAAGAAACTAAACTCTTGGGTCTTTGGTCAGAGAGTTAAATAGGTAAACAACCTAAAAAGGCAGGGAAAAAAGTAACTGAGCAAAGAAAGAGAAAGGGTGGTGGAACAATGTGGGCACTCCATATGCAGTAAGAGCTCCCTGCCCTGGCATGTCTTCTCCAGGAAAAATCCTTTTCTGTGTACAGTTTGGGGTCTTAAATGTCCAATTCCATTCTGAGGCACCTGCAAATGAGCTAGAAAACTTTCCCCCAGAAAGAAAACCCCTCACCTGCAGGGTCCAAAGTGCACGAAGTGGGCACAC
>NW_020958607.1:7417-8911 GCF_003031625.1 Empidonax traillii | reverse complement strand
TGGGTCTCAGGTGCAGGTGGTGGGATACTTCAGGCACTCCATGGACAGCAACAGCTTTCTGAGGTGGCACCTTTTGTCTGAGAGGAGTGTTGACCGTGTTCACTTTGGGAGCTCAGACTGGGATATCCAGTACAGGTCTCCTGCAATCAAATGAGACACTGGTCCCCTAGGTAAAAAAGCCCTTACCTTTTGTCTCTCAAGGGCAGCTGGAGAATGCCTCTATTGGCAGCAAGAGCTTTCTGTAGTGGCACCTTTGGTCTGGGAGGAACGTTCAACTGTACTCAATTTGACAAGTCAAACTGCATATCTCAGTCCAAGACTCCTGCAAGCAAATGGTATCCTTTTCCCCCTAGGAAAAAAGGATACCTTACCCTCAGGGTCTCAGGTGTGTGAATTAGACACGCTTGACAGTCCGTGGGCAGCAAGAATGTTGTATCCTGTCACCTTTTGTCTGGGAGGAATCTTAGTCTTTGTTCCATTTGGAATTGGACTGGCAATTGCAGTGCAGGATTCCTGCAAGATAACAACAACCGTTTCCCCCAGGAAAGAAAGCCCTTACCCTTGGGATCTCAGGTGCAGTTGATGGACCAGCCTATCGCTCCATGGACAGAAAGAACTTGCTGCAGTACCACACTGCATCTGGGAGGAATCTTGGTCCATATTCAATGTTGGATGGCAGACTGATAATATCGGCACAGGGCTCCTGCAAGCGAACCGCAGACCATTTCCCCATGAAAGGCAGCTAGTACCCACACACTCTCAGATGCAGGTGAAGGAAGACCCAAGACACTGCATGGGCCACCCACACATTTTTGGCCTTGCATCTTCTGTATGGGGAGTATGTTCATACATGTATGCCTTGGACAGTCATACTGTGATGATTGGCACAACTCTCTGAAAACCAAATGACAGCCCTTTCCCACAGAACTGGGCTATTAAGAGTTAGTGGGCCAGGCTGAGCCAACCAAAGGAGAGAGGTTTGTATGGTGGTACATCTTGTCTGTGAGGAATCTGTGTCCGTAGTTGATATTACAATCAGACTGTCAATTTCAGAGCAGGACTTCTGCAAGCAAACAACAGCCATTTCTCCCGGGTAGAAAAGGTACTTATCACGAAGATATCAAGTGCAGTTGGTGAGCCAGGCTAGGAACACCAGAGAAAACAGAAGCTTCCTGACTTAGAATGTTTTGTCTGGAATGAATCTTCATTCGTATTCAGTGAGGAAAGTCAGCCTGGCAATTTCAGCGCAGGACTCAGGCAAGGCAACAACAGCCCTTTCTCCCAGGAAACAAAGTGCTTAGTCTTGGGGCTCCGGTGTAGTGGGTGGGAAGGCCTGGGCACCCAAAGAGCAGCAGGACCTTTCTGCGATGGCACCTCTGGTCTGGGACAAATCTTCATTCTTGTTCGATTCTGGAGTCCGAGCAGCAATATCAGTGCAGGATTCCTGCAAGCGAACAACAGCCCTTTCTCCCAGACAAGAAAGTGCTTACCCTC
>NW_020958607.1:0-1362 GCF_003031625.1 Empidonax traillii | reverse complement strand
CGCATGGACAGTGTGTGCTGACCAATCATAATAGCATGCTGTGCTCCTGGTCGCATGTCCAGGACTCAAAAGATTATATATTGAGTAGCCTTCTGATAATAAAACGGATTTGAATCTGCATCTCATAGATGTGTCTTTCTTTCCCGCTCGCTTGAATACCCACGGCAGCATGGGAAGCAGGAGCTTTCTTTGATCGCACCTCTCGTCTGGCAGGAATCTTTGTCCGTATTCAATTTTGGCATTCAGACGGGCAATTTCAGCGCAGGATTCCTGCAAGCGAACAACAGCCCTTTCTCCCAGGAAAAATACTGCTTACCCTCGGGGTAAAATGGCCACGTTCTGGGCAAGCCTGGGCACTGCGTGGGCAGCAGCAGCAGCTTTCTCTCCTTGAACCTCTTGTCTGGAAGCAATGTTTGTTCGTACTGAATTTTTAAGTCAGACTGGCAATGTGAGCGCAGGATTTCTTCAAGCGAACAAAAGCCCTTTCTCTCAGGAAAGAAAGTGCTTAGCCTCGGGACTCAGGTGTACTTGGTGGGAAGGCCTGGGCACCCCAAGGGCAGCAGGAGCTTTCTGCGATGGCACCTCTCATCTGGCAGGAATCTTTGTTCTTACTCAGTTTTGGAGTCAGACGGGCAATTTCAGCGCAGGACTCGTGCAAGGAGAAAAACAGCCCTTTCTCGCAGGAAACAAAGTGCTTACCCTCGGCCTCTAAGGGGCAGTTAGTGGGCAAGCCTGGGCACTGCATGGGCAGCAGGAGCTTTCTGTCCGGTCACCTTCTGTCTGGGAATAATCTTCCTCCGTATTTAATTTTGGCAGTCGTACTGGCAATTTGAGCACAGCACTCATTCAAACCAAGAAAAGCCCTTTCTCTCAGGGAAGAAAAGGTTTACCCTCAGGGTTTAAGGTGCAGTTTCTTGGGCCAGCCTGGGCAGTGCATGGGAAGCAGGAGCTTTCTGCGATGGCACCTCTCGTCTGGCAGGAGTCTTTGTCCGTATTCAATTTTGGCATTCAGACGGGCAATTTCAGCGCAGGATTCCTGCAAGCGAACAACAGCCCTTTCTCCCAGGAGAAATACTGCTTACCCTCGGGGTAAAATGGCCGCGTTCTGGGCAAGCCTGGGCACTGCGTGGGCAGCAGCAGCAGCTTTCTGTCCTTGAACCTCTTGTCTGGCAGCAATCTTTGTTCGTACTGAATTTTAAAGTCAGACTGGCAATGTGAGCGCAGGATTTCTTCAAGCGAACAAAAGCCCTTTCTCCCAGGAAAAAGAGTGCTTACCCTGGGAGTCTCAAGTGCAGTTAGTGGGTCAGCCTGTCCACTCCACTGGTAGTAAAACCTTTCTGTCTTGCCACCTTCTCCCTAGGA
>NW_020958606.1:11398-13089 GCF_003031625.1 Empidonax traillii | reverse complement strand
CACCCTGGAGTGCTGTGTCCAGCTCTGGGCCCCTCAGGTCAGGAAGGACATGGAGGGGCTGGAGCAGGGGCAGAGAAGAGCAGGGAGGGTGGGGAAGGGACTGGAGCACAAGTGCTGTGAGGAGAGGCTGAGGGAGCTGGGGTTGTTGAGCCTGGAGAAGAGGAGGCTCAGGGGGGACCTCAGCACTGTCCCCTCCCTCTAGGACGCTCCCCCCAGAATCCTCAGGGGGGACCTTTTGTGTCTATTGCTGGTTCCTGCTTCATCCTGAGGACCTGAGGGCCCCTCTGCAATCCCACCCCTGGGGCACAATCTGCTCTCCAGAGCTCGACTGACTCCCTGCAGACTTTGCAGGGCAATCTGTGCTCGCAGGTGCATCCTGAGCCCGAGGTCAGTTTGTATCCCCGAGTGCTGATCCAGCCTGGGGACCCAGGGGATCCTGTGCCATTCCATCCGTGCAGCAGGAGTCACCTGCTGCCCTTGAGTCCCTGCAGAGGAACAAGTGCCATCTCTGTGTTTGGGAGCTGCCGAGGGTGGAGGGCGGAGCGGGCGATGGCAGAGCTGGGGGACCCCCGGCAGGCTGGAGGGGGGAGCACGGAGAGGGAGGAGCCCCGGGACCCCCGGGAGCCTGAAACGGGGGGAGCGGAGAAGGGGAAGCCTGGAGAGTGGGGACCCCTGGGATCCCTGGGACAACAATGTGGAGAACCTGGAGAAGGGGAATGTCTGGGAAGGCGGCACCCCAAAAGTGAGAGTCAGAGGAGAAGGGACCCTTGGGACCCCCAACACTCGCAGCATCCCCTAAGCGGGACCCCCAACATCCCAGAGAGGGGAGACCCTCTGAACCCCAGAGGGGAGAGACCAGAGAGGGGGGACTCCTGGGAGAGTTTTTTTTGTCATGAATCTTCATATTTTGGCTGAACCTTACCTTTTTGCACTGTGATGGAGAGGTGTCAATCTCGCTATTTCTGAGTAGTTTTATTTCCTGAATGTCAGTGGATTGGGTTTTTCTGGGTTGAATTGTGATGTTTTGGAGATTTTTATGGTCTCAGGATGCCCGGTGAGTTCTAGAGATGGACTTGGGCAGGAGGAACCCCCAAGCCAACGCGCTCAGCCCTTGTTTCCCCCCCACAGGATTTGTCCTTCCCAAAGCTTGGGCAGATGGAGGAGGAGGCTGTGAGGAAGTTGCCACGGGTCCCCCAGGCAGGTGAGGAGGAAGTCAGTGCCCCTTTGGCCCTGTCTTGTGGTGCCTTTGGGGGCCAAATTTGGGGGGGATGTCCTTGGCCTTCCCTCTGGGCCGGAGGCAAATTCCCTGCCTGTCCTTCTTCCTTCCTGCCCCAGGCCCCGAGCTGAGGATGGAGAGCACGGAGGACAAATCCCCCCGGCAGAGCCTGGTGGGAGAGGCCGTTTTGAAGGGCTCCCCGGCGCAGGAAGGCAGCGGGGAGGAAAAGGCCCGGAGATGCCCCCGGAGGAGGGGCTGCAAAGCCAGCCCAGGGAGCTGTGAGGAAGAAAGAGCCGTCCTGTGCCGGGAAGGCGGCCGGAGCTTGAGCCGGAGCTCCGAGCTGGTGGTCCCTGAGCAGCCTCCCAGCAGGGAGAAGCCCTTCAGGTGCTTGGAATGTGGGAAGAGCTTCAGCCAGAGCTCCACCCTCCACAGGCACCAGCTCATCCACACTGGGGAACGGCCCTACACGTGCAGG
>NW_020958606.1:7062-9679 GCF_003031625.1 Empidonax traillii | reverse complement strand
TACCTGAAAGCCAGTGTGGTTTCTGAGCCAACAGAGGTACCACAGACATGGTATTTGTTCTCAGACAACTGCAAGAGAAGTGCAGGGAGCAGAACAAAGGACTCTGTGTAACCTTGGTTGATCTCACCAAGGCTTTTGATCCTGTGAGCAGAAAAGGTCGGTGGCAGATTTTGGAACGTTTAGGATGTCTTCCCAAGTTCCTCAAAATGATCATCTCGCTTCATGAGGACCAGTGCGGTCAAGTCAGATATGGGGACGCACTTTCTGAGCCGTTTCCAGTAGCCAATGGTGTGAATCAAGGCTGCGTTCTCGCTCCAACCTTATTCACGATCTTCTTCAGCATGATGCTCCAAAGGGCCACAGCAGACCTCGATGATGAAAATGGTGTCTACATTCTATATCATACCGATGGCGACTGAAGGCCCACACTAAGACCTTAAATCATCTTGTCCATGAGCTGCTTTACGCTGATGATGCCGCTCTCATCGCCCACACAGAAGCAGCTCTGCAGCGTTTAACATCCTGCTTTGCAGAGGCTGCTGAGCTTTTTGGTCTGGAAGTCAGCTTGAAGAAGACAGAAGTTTTCTATCAGCCTTCACCTCAGGAAGTCTCCCATCATCCCCATATCACCATTGGTGAAACAGAGCTCAAATCAGTCCAACAGTTTAATTACCTGGGAAGCATCATCTCCTCAGACGGTAAGATTGATGCTGAAATAGAGAACAGGTCAGCAAAGGCATACAGTGCTTTTGGTAAACTCCGTAAAAGAGTGTGGCAAAACAAACACCTGAAGAAAAGTACAAAGATCAGCATTTACAGAGCCATTGTACTGTCTACTCTTTTCTATGGGTCTGAACCGTGGGTCATTTACCGGCACCACTTGCGTCTCTTAGAACGCTTCCATCAGCGCTGCCTCCGTACAATCCTCAACATCCACTGGACTGACTATGTGACCAACACGTGTGTCCTTGAACAGGCAGCAGTCACGAGCACTGAGGCCATGCTGCTGAGAACACAGCTGTGCTGGGCAGGGCACGTCTCCAGGATGCAGGACCATCGCCTCCCTAAGATCGTGCTCTGTGGGGAACTTGCCACTGGCTGCAGTGAGAGAGGAGCCCCGAAGAGGAGATACAAGGACTGCCTGAAACAATCCCTCAGCCTTGGCCATATTGATCACCACCATTGGTCTACCCTGGCCTCCAGTCAGGAGGCCTGGAGACACACCATCTATAACGCTGCTGCTGCTTTTGAGAACACACGCAGGATCACTCTGGAGGAGAAAAGACAACGCAGAAAGAATCGCGTCTCATCGATATCACCTGGGGAGTCTTTCTGCTGCACCTTCTGCAACCGGACTTGTCTATCTGGCATTGGCCTTTTTAGCCATCAGCGCGCTTGTAGCAAGCGTGGGTAGAGCCCTTCTCAAATCTTCATTTGCGAAGCCCAGCCATGAAGTTCTAAAATCTACAAAAGTAAAAAACCCAAAAAAATCTGAGATATCAGAATTGACTGTGGTGTGAGTGTTGTTATTGTGAATCTATAATTCAGCCACTGTTCATTTGTACTAAATGCTATTGAATCCCTTGATAACTGTTAAGTTGGTCAATGATTAAATGCTACTAATCTCTTTTGCCCCCTTATCTTTGGATTCAGACCCTTTGCACCCTGATTCTCTTGCATCCCAAGGCTCTGTGTAAATCATTCCCTTTCATAAAAAAAATAGCTAGTCTTTCAGAGCTGCTCTTTGAAATTTTCCTCTTTAGCAAAACTACAATAAAACTCCAATTAGTTATTGAAGACATTAAGACATGAAGACAATTAAAAAAAAAAGAAAAAAACATTGTTTGTCTATATTTTAATGAGCCCCACAGTGTGTTTACAGACAAGTCCATCATCCTGAGGTACTGAGAGAAGATTGAAGAAGCTGCTCAAGAAGTCAGAAGCCAAACCCCAGATCCTGATGTGTCCACACATCTCTGCCTGGGTGTGGGTGTGAACTGACTGTGGTGTGAGTGTTGTTCTTGGGAATCTATAATTCAGTCCCTGTTCAATTGTAGGAAATGCTACTGAATCCCTGTGAAAAGGGAATGTTGAAAATGTTGAGAGCTGGTCAGTGATTAGGTGCTACAAATCTCTTTTGCCCCCTTTACTTTGTGTCCAAATCCTTTGCACTCTGACCCTTTTGCATCCCAAGGCTCTGTAGAAATCATTCCCTGTCATAGAAAAATTATATTTTTGTGACTTCCCCTTTAAAATCTTCCTCATTAGCTAAACTACAAAACAACTCCAATTACCTGTAGAAATCTTGAAGACATAAGACAATTAAAAAAAGGGAAATAATTTGTTTTTCTCTATTTTAATGAGTCCCACAGTGTGTTCAGAGACAAGTCCATCATCCTGAGGTACTGAGAGAAGACTGAAGAAGCTACTCAAGAAGTCAGAAGCCAAACTGCCAGTCCCTTGAAGCATTGCTGGGCCCCACTGAGGGCAGGCACTGACAAAGCCTCCCCAGGGACTCCTGAGAGCAGATCCTTGCAGGCCAGGAGTGCAGGCAGACAAAGGCTCTGGGCAGTGTCCCAATGGTCCCCTGATTCCATGAGACAACATTCCTAATTTA
>NW_020958606.1:0-1676 GCF_003031625.1 Empidonax traillii | reverse complement strand
GGGAGCAATCACTGCTGCCTCCCTTCTGAATCCCCCTCAGGACCTGGACAAGCCTGGATTTGGTTTGGTTTCCATGAGGCCCTGCAGTGTCAAAGTGGCCCCTTGATTCCAGGAGGCTGCTCAGTGTCCCCGGGATCCTTTGGCTCCAGAATGCCCTGGAGTGTCACAGTGGTCCCTTGAGTCCATGAGTTGTCACAGTGACCCCTTGATTCAGGGGGGTTCCAAAGGGTCCCAAAATCCATTTGGCTCCAAATAGGCCCTGTAGCATCACAGTGGCCCCTTCATTTCATGAGGTTCCACTGTGTCCCAGGGTTTCTTTGTTTCCAGGAGGCACCACAGTGCCACAAGGGCTCCCTGGTTCCATGAGGTTCCAAAAGGTTTCAGGGTTCCCTTTTATTCCACAAGGCCCCCCCATGTTAAATGGTGCCCTGGTTCCACAAGATTTCACAGTGTCCCTGTTTCCCTTTCTGTCCATGAGGCCCTGCAGTGCCACAATGGCCCCTGGATTTCATGAGGTTGCACAGGGTCATCACAAAGCTGAGCCCACCCAGATGAAAGTTGGTGGCAGATCATGAGGAACTGGGACACAAAGGATTAGACATTTGGGGAAGGAAGAGGGGGTTGGCCAACAGAGAGGAAAGATTTGGATGAGGTAAAAGGAAGCTCAAGGAATGCTGAGGATGCTGAAACACTGACTGTGCAAACACTCCTGATGGACATTCACCCTCTTTGTAACCTCATTATAGCCCCAACCTAAAAGTGCTCCTCTCCCATGGAAAGGAATCCAGTGCTCAAATCTCAACCTCACCCTGACTTCAAAGGTAAAGCCCAAACCCAGAACTCCAGACTCTTACTGGTATTCTAGTACTTACCCCAATCCCCAACCTGTATTACCAGTACTAAATGCCAAGCTTGAATCCTGACCCAGCCCAAAAAGCTCTTCCCATAATCCTCCAGCACAGCAGCACATCCTGTGCCCTTGGGGGCTGGGCTGCCAGGGCTGTCCCCAGGAATGGACTGGCCAAGGAGAGCAGGACAATGCTCAGGGGTCAGGAGGGTCATCATAAAGGTGACCCCATCCAGATGAAAGGTTTTGGGGAGGTCAGGAAAACTGGGAAAAAATAGATGGGGTATTTGGGTGAGGGAAAATGAAATGTCCACCAAATATGAAAGATTTTGATGAGATAAAAACAGTTTCAGGGAATGCTGAGAGTGCTGAAACAGTGACTGTGCAAACATTCCTGATGGACCCTTACTCTATTTGTAACCTCAACACTACCCAAAAGTGCTGCCCCTCCCATTGAAAGGAATCCACTGCTCTAATTCTAAGCCACAAAAAGATCAAACCTAGAACTCCAGACTGTTATTTTTCCGCCAATGCTCACCCCAATCCCAAACCTGCATTCTTAGTATGAAAACACAAGCCTTAATCCTGACACAACCCAAACCCCTCTTCCCCTAATCCTGAACCAGACATTGCCAGCAGAACAACAAACCTGCCAAAGTTGTGCCCAATCCCCAGCCTGAGCTCTAAAGCCCAAGGCCTGAGCATGAAGCACCCCCAGAGCCCTTGGGAGCAGGGCAAGGAGCTGCAGGGCCCAGAGCAGGCCCAGGGGGTTGGCAGAGCAATGGGAGGTGACCTGGATCTGCTCAGCTCTGCAGGGACCCCCAGCAGA
>NW_020958605.1:4225-13097 GCF_003031625.1 Empidonax traillii | reverse complement strand
TTCCTCCTACGGGAGAGGCGCACAAAAATCAGCAGAACAGCACTTTTTTTTATTTTTTTTTTCCACATCAAGACCTTAGCGAAAGTATTTTTCAATAGATAGCTGAAGCATAACAAAATGTGTAATATGTTCCATTTTTGCCAGTAATTGGGTTGTGTGTCGTCCCCCTACGGCTCCATCTACACATCAAAGATTCCTGCGTTTATTTCTATGACATCGATTAGTTTTATTCCAAAATCACTACAAAGCCCAAAGTTGCTCAATATGGGTGTTAAGGCAAAATAAAAAGCCATGGTGTGGAGCAATGCTGCCTTCCTCTGAAGCTTAATCATTTTAGCCTTGATCAATTAAGGCTCTTGCACAGCCAAAGAAAAGATCCTCCTGAAAGTGTAAACACCTCCTGGAGATGCCACAGCTTGTCACCAGCAATAATGGTGGTGAAAACCAATTAGATTTTCTTCATGCTTCGGTTTTGTGCCGGGTGTAGGTGAAGGAAATCACCTTTTGGCTGGCTGGAATCAGTGCCACAGTTACCACCCTGCCAGTGAGCAAACTCGTCTCAGCATTTGGCTCCTCAAGCTTTGATCTGAAGAGGATAAACAGTCTTGTTGCCAGTCGATGGCGTTTTTCACTCCATTAAATCAAGCCAGGAAAACATGAGGTAAGTGGTGTTTTAAAGGCATACAGGAAACCAAATAAACCCAAAGAGGGCAAATCCGTGTTTCATTGCAAATCCTGTGAGGCTCAAAGAGGCCACAGAGCAACAACTCTTCTCTTTTAGGGAGGAGATCCTGGATGGACTTTGGAAAAAAGTGCTGTCCATTCCCTGACAGAGACCTCCAGGACTTGAGGCCTCATCCTGCTGAAACCTAGCCCTTGGTTTGGAGCAGGAGGCACATCCCTGGGCACAGAAAGCACAGGGCCCTTTGAAATGCCTGGCACAGCCTCTGGCTGGGAGGGACATGCTCCAACCTGCTCCTCTTGAGGGGAAACACAAAACTATTATTGACTTCAAAGGCAGTGGCACTCAGCCCCAGGGTGGAAATTAGCTTCAGCATTAATTGAATTAAAAGAGGGGGATTCCCTTCAAAGAGCTGCCACTTCCTGGGCCAAGGGATGAGGTTTGTGTGGAGCACAATTATAACTAGGCCAAAACACTGGAAAACAGGTGCTGAACCGAGTGGTTGGGTACCCCCAGATCCAGTGGAGGAGAACCAGCACTCAGAGGAGCTCAAGGCAGAGTTTGGTTTGCCTGAACACAGCCCTGTTGAAGGACATGGCAAGGGCAGAGGCTCCTGAATAAAACCACAGCTCCTGAGGCTGGGAGAGGAGGCAGGACCTCATCTCCCACCAGCAAAAGGACACAGGTGAGTATTTCTAAACCTTTACCACCTTCAGACAAGGTGAAAAGGGAAAATAAATATGAATTAAGTATGATTGACCAAAGCAGCTGAGAAACTGCAGCCCCCAGGGCTGGAAATGCCACCAGCCTAAAGGCTTGAAATGTCCCTCCTGAGGTGTCCAGGAGCCCCAAAAATCTTAGTCTCCATGTGTTTCCCTCCTCCAGGAATGTGTTGGGGCAGGCAGACTTCTCTATTGACCCTTACTCCTCCAGGATTACACAGTCCCTGGTATCTCTGAGACCTCTCTGCAGTTTTGGATGTGATCTCCAGATCTTTGTCCCTTTAATCCCCCATTTATATACATCAGCACTTGTTGGTTGAAGCATCTTTCCCCAGCCATTCTAAAGCAGCAAAATGGATTTACTTCCACTTCTAAAGTTCACTCAAGGAACTACTTAAAGTAAAATTATTAAAATCAACAAACTGGATTCCTTTCAATATCAAATGAGCCCCCCAAATCCTCAGCACCCTCTGGCCTTTGGAAGGATGGAATTCCTGCAAGAACAACCCTCTCAAAAATACCAGTAGCCTCCCTTTTTGACTCACAGACAAAGCTGGACAGCATTTATGATGAATAATCACCCTTCTCGAGCAGGGTAATGCCATTTGCTTCCTCCTGCAGCACATCAGCTGCTTACAGAGACAAAGCCCAATCTGCTGAAAGCATCTCTCTCCTGTCTCACTGAAACCTCCTCTATTTCCTCCCCTCCTGGAGGAGAAAAAAGGGTCTGAATCAGTGTTTTGTGGCTCAGGGCAATGCTCAGAGCTGCCTTTCCCAGGAATTGCAGTAGTCCATGAGGTGAAGGTGTCAGCATCAGATAAAGAGGAATTCACCCAGGGACAGCTGCCATATCTGATCACAGCTTAGGTTACTTGCTGAGCAAAGAGCAGCAAGATGCCTCAGAACAGCCAGCTCTCTGCAAAAAATGTAAAGTTTAATGTAGTCAAAGGTGTTCCCTGTAAGGAGGTCAGAGAGGGAAGCAGTGAAGGCATCAGAGAGCTGGGCAAAGCCCCTGTGGACCACAGGGCACATTGCTCTGGTGAAGGACAGCCAGCCCAGGGGAACAACAAATTGGGCCACAGGTTCACAGACACCATTTTTTGATGCTGATCTGCTTTAATTTGTCTAGAGGATGGAGCCAAGACTCGATTCCCTACAGAGGGGAAGAGGTTTTTGTTCAGGTCCACGGGAGGATTTGTTACATCTGACCATTCCATCATCTCCTGCAGGCTGAGGGCTGGCAGTGCTTCAAGCCTGTCCTTGTCCCCACACTCCTGTGGTGGTGGCTGGGTCTGTTCTCCTTCTGTCTTTCACCTTGGTAGAGCTCACAGCACTGAGAAAAATGTTCTTTAACTGTTCTACAGCCACTGCAGAAAGTTCTTTGCAGCAGCAGGTGTCACACAGCTCTGCCACAAGGAACAAGGTCCCTACTGCCATTTTCTACATGAGGAATACAAAGCAGAAGGGCTTGACTGAGGGCATTCACCAGCCCAGGGGCCGGGGAGAGAACCTGTGCCCCAAGTTTCTGTCTTGTGCTTTTAGAGCAGACCTCTGCCAGCCTTCCTCTCCCAGCAGAACCAGACAAGTGCTATTCTGTGACAGAAAGAGCCCTGCACATGAATAGCCATCAGTCAAAGAGGATGTGCTGTGAGGATGGCCCAAATGGCCGGTTTGGAGAAGAAAAGATCAATGCTGTGACCCCAGCAAAGGGCAGGACCCCACGCTCCACCACTGCCCTCTGCTGCCAGAACCTTCACCTCTGACACCCCACCCTGCCCTCTCTCCAGGGTCTCTCTGCAGCCAAGGCTACCAAATTCACATCAATTCTCCCTGAGAGGCCACAGGCTCATCTGAACCACCCTCTCCTGCAAACAATCACAAAACTCGAGAAGGGCTAAAGCCAAGAGCCTCTGTGACACGGACTGGGAGCTCTGGACCTTTGTGGTTCTGGCTGGACCATCCCAGAGGTGAGTTTTACTGGATGAAGTGGGTCATACACTCATGATCTGCTTGGTTGCCCTTGCAAGACGTGCCTCTGGCTGCTGGTGCTGTGAGTCTCCCTCACAGAGTGTCAGGACCTGCCTTGTTCCTCACGTCGACGTTTCATCCACCTCCCCTGAGCCCACTGCCCAGTTGTCTGCAGAATGTTTGTGATGAAGGGCACAACAGTGGCCTGGCTGTCTCCTCTGGGGTTTCTTATCTTCTCTGTGCCTCCCAACTGCCCCTGGGTAACCGCTGCCCCAACACCCCCCTGCCCAAACCCTCCCTGTGTGTGGAGGAGCCTCCCACGTGGATGTTTGGAGAACCTCAGATGTTCTCCAGCAGACAAGATTTCTTCTTCAGGACAGCAGAGCCGGGCAGAGAGAGGCAAAACTTCAGAAACACCCCATGACTTAAAAAGAAGAACAAGTGAAACACAAAGCTGTGTGTTGTTTCTATCATTTATCCTGCAGCTTTTAACTAACCAGCAGTAGTAGAGTACCTCTGGGAGACAACCTTGCCCGTTCTCCCTCCTCCCTCCCAGCAGCATAAATAAGGAGAAAGCACCCAAGTGAGTGAACCGACACAGAAGCTCCCTGAGCAAACAGAAGGGGAGAAATCAGGCTTTAAAATTGACTCAGGCAGAGACAACTTCTTTTCATTTACCGCTGTTATCCTACATCCTAATGCTCAGCGTTCCAGCTCTCCCACAGCAACATCCCAGCTCTCAGCATGTTTAACTGAGCTCTGACTGACCAGAGCTGCTCAGTCGCTCCCAGGAGTGGGATAAAAGTTCACCTTTTTCAGTTATGGCATCATTTTGGAGTGCACAGCCCACAACCCCATCCCTGCATCCTTCCCGGGATGCTGAGGGGTGAGGAGTGAGAGAGGTACACACGGATCCGCCGGTGCTAATCCCCCCTCAGGATGGCTTTTTAAGCAGGAGAGGCTATAAATAAATAAAGCAAAAAGGATCTCTGACCATCATCCATGAGCTGGCCTCCTTCCCTTCTTTTTTCCCGCAGATCCCTCCCTCCCCTTTCACAGACATCCTCTGCATCAATGAGCGGGACCAGAAGGCAGCAAACTTCCACCTCCCCGCTCATGCGGAAAGAAATCGCACTCCCGTTTCAAGAGTCCGTGCTGCCTGGCTTTATTTCAGCTCTGCGCATTGTTCTGCCCGGGGAAGAGGGGGAGGAGGCAGAGATGGGGCATTGTTTGCAATTCAAATGGCTGGACCTCAGGAAAAACCAATAAATTTAAGTCACTGGAGAATTTCAACAAGCGGGGCCACTTTCACAAATAGGAAGCCTCCTCCCTATCGGTGGGGGCTGTTGAGGAGCCACTAGACAAGAGAATAACTAAGCACTCGTGGGGCTGAGAGCTTTTCACTCAATGAAGTCCAAACCAAACAAATTCCCCCTTTAGGAGATGCCTTTATCCAAACACTCCGGGCGCGCACAGAAAGGGGCTCGGAGCCTCTCCGGGTTTGCCAAACAGACCTGTTTTCTTCTCCCCCTTCCCTGCCCATCACTGGGCTGGACTGCTGGTTGGAGGAGGTTTGGAAGTGCCCCCTTGGCACGGTGCAGTCCGTAAAGCCCCGCGGGCGCTGCTGACGGAAGGGGGGGGATGTGAAAATTCCCCGGCCGTAAATCCCCATTCACGCAGCAAGTGTGGTGCAGGAATAAATTGCACCAGGACTGGATTTATAGGTGAGGTGGCTTGTACCAGCTTAGTGTTTAATTTTCAGTTCAGCTTTAACTGCCCTTTCTTAGGAGGATTTAAGGATTTCCATAACTCATTCCAGTGAGCGCACCACAGCGCAAATCCCACACCTCCCCTCCCTGCATCCCTGCAGCTCAGAGATCTCCGTCGGGTGAGGAAGAGGAAGGCTCCCACTGCAGAGGGGAACCAGACACATCCTCCAGGGCATTATCTGGAGCCGCTCAAGGGGTGACTCGTGTCCAGCCGGGAATGCTCTTTGTCCTCACCCCCACACGACTGTGCACACAAGCGGGGCAGCGATAAAGGCAGGGAAAGGGTGTGAACCAAAAGACCTCCTGACACCAATCAAGCACTGTGCTGAGTGGCTATCAATGGTCCAGCCTGTGGCAGAGCATTGCTGAGACCTGCACAGAGAAGGAAATGATGAGGTGATGGTCCTCCCTGCCCCGTTTTGGAGGTCCCTGATTTGATGCTGACTCAGTGACGGAGGTAGACTGAAAAAGCTGACGTGACTGGTCTGAGCCAGGGAAGGAGCACTAAAAGCCCCTTCATTTCCCCCAGTTCAGGCTCCATCTTGAACGAGCTGGAACACAAAATTCACTCTCCTCATTTCCATCCCTTCCTCATGACTCTTTTTCCTCCTTTCTTACCACACAATTTCCTTTCCCTTCTTTCACCAGCTCTAAGGAGATTGTTTGGTTTCCTTAGCCAGGGCTGCAGGTTTTGCAGTGTTGCTGTGGGCAGCCAAAACACCCAACTACTCCAACCTGCTTCAAGTGGAATTGTCCAAGGCCCATTTGGACAGGGCATGGAGCAGCCTGGCCCAGTGGAAGGTGCCCCTCCCATGGCAGGGGATTGGAACAAGATGGTGTTTAAGATCCCTTCCAACCCAACCATTCTGTGACTCTGTGATGATCCTGATGGGTCCAACTCAGCATATTCTGTGATTCTGTGACTTCCACCGGTGCATCCCCACTGGTGCTGTTGTGCCCCCTCAGTGTTTCCTGCCCTGGTAGCACATCAGGTCCAGTTCAGATGCTCTTATTTACCTCCACCTCTGGTATCTCCATTCAAGGCAGGTGACGAAAAAGTTATCCATGACTTTACAGTCAACAGTAAAGAAGATTTAGAAGAGGAATTCAACCTTGAGTCATGGAGATGTTTGGTATGCAGCTGCCACTCAACAGCAAGATGCTTAATTCACTATGGGTTTATGTCAAAAGACAGAAGTTCTTCTGAATTAACTACTTAAGGCAGACATGGTAAACCGAAAACAACTCCTGAGCAGATGCTTTTGTGTGAAATTTAAGTTAATAATACAGCTATAAGTTAATACAGTGTAATTCACATTGAAAGGAATCAAGTCTGAATAAAAAAACACTTTAGTGGCCCTGAATTCAACTATAATGTATTATATATTAAAATATTCATTATATATATTATATATAATATAAAATATATAAAAGGTGTGTAATTTTTTTTCTTCATATGGACATTTTTACATGACTGGGGCACTCTGGGTTGCAAAGAGGAAAAAAGGCTCTTTTTAAGCAACACTTCCTTTGACACCAGGCAAAGCTGTGCTTATCACCAACCAGTCACCTCCATGACTATTCTGCTCCTGTTTCCTTCATTTTGCTGGTTCCTGGATCTTATTAATGGAGGTGTGAGGGGGTGGGGGACGACAACTCAGCCCCTATTGTTTATGTCTTGCTGGTAGGAAGGGGGACTGAGAAAAATAAAAGCTAACAATAAAGCAAAGCCTTAGCCCAAAGAATGCTTTTATTGCCACCAGGAGTAATTCAAACCTTTTGTGGTGGTTTGGAGACAAACTTTATGGTGGTCAAGTCATACATTGCTGGTTGGATTTAAAAACCAGGCAGGATATTTTATGACCATTAATAAATGTTTGTAGCCTGCATAGGAACACGGGAGAGGGAATCACACCTCTGCACCGATCACCTGCAGTGGTCAGAGAACTGGCTCCTACCCCTCCCACCCTCCCCACAGGAATTACTGCTGGATGCATTAAGGAAAGAGTTGCTTTTACTCTTTATATCCCTTCTCTGAAGGATCAGTGTTTGCTGCTTCAGCACACAGGACACCAGACTCAAACGGGCCAGTTTGCAAATCTTGCAGAGCTGCTCAGAACTACCCTGGGTCAAACCTCCCCTGGCCCTGAGACTGCAGATAGGATGTACTTAAACTGTATGGAAATTACCTTGTCACCCAGTTAAGGCCCCTCACCAGATTGCTGTAAAATGGGGGCACTGACTCCTAAAGAATTGCACTTATTCATAGATTTTAGGGTCTTTGTGATGCTTTGGCTTGACCTGCTGCACAGCCCAGGTCAGGGGACCACCCCACATTGATTCCTGCCTCAGGACCGAGGGCTGTGGCAGAGCCAGAGCAGAGTAAAACCTCCTGCCTTAACAACTTACAGTAATGAAGGGGGAAAAAAAGTATGAATTTAAATATATAAAGGCCCCAACGTTGTGGCAGCAGTTCTTCAGAAGGGCTACCTCTATTAAAACCTGATTCTTATTCCCCATTCTTCCCATGGATTGTCCATATTTCTGCCGTGCTTGCAGCTGCATCACTCACATCCCAGAACAGGAATACACCGTCGGATTTTTCCCCCCAAAATTCACACATATACTGAGTGAATGCCTCTGATTTCTGTGCATCACCATCCCAAAGAGAAAGGTGGCAAAAACACTGGGAGTATTATCTTTTTTTGGGTAAAAACTGTAGAAATCAGTCCCTCCTTAACACCACTAGCCATGGATTTACTCCACTATATTTTTCTTCCTTCATAATTTTCCCTGTGATCTTCAGTTTTTAATTTATCCCGATTGATAAATGCTTCCCACTCCCTTTCCCTCGTATTTTGCTCTCAGGGAGTTGCTGCACTCTTCGTTCTTCCATCTCCAGCTTTAACCAGGGCAAGCACATTGATTTTAGTGGGGTTTAATGCTCTCAAAAAGCACTCCTGACTGCTCCACATTCCTCTCCCTCACTGCTGTTTGCCTGATCTCTCCAGAACAGTGTATGAATTTCCAGATCATTGAGGGAAATACTGCACAGCATCAGATCTTCCAGCCCAGATCCCTTGGGAAACCTGTGGAAACCAATGGCAAACCTCCAATTTGGGACCTGTCAATGCCCAGCCAGCCAAATGCCATATGGAAAATTCAGGGGGGAGAGTCATCCTTTTTGATTTCAGCTTTGTGAAGGTGGTGTTTGGTCTAATCTAGTTGCAGGCACCCCTTGCCCAGTCACCAGCCACACTGTCAGCAGCAGCAGGAGATTTTCACCCACAGTATGAGACGGCCCTTTGAGATCATCGAGTCCAACCCTGCTGTGGTTCCCAGCCCATGGCACTGGTGCCACATCAGTCTCACCGTAAACACCTCCAGGGACGAGGACTCCACCCCCTCCCTGGGCAGCCCATTCCAGTGTCTGATCCCTCTCTCTGGCAAGAACTTCCCAATGTCCAACCTAAACCTGCCCTGGGGCAGCTCAAGGCTGTGCCCTCTTGTCCTGCTGCTGGTTCCTGGGAGCAGAGCCCGACCCCCCCCCGGCTCCCCCTCCTGTCAGGGGGTTGCAGAGAGTGAGAAGGTCCCCCCTGAGCCTCCTCCTGTCCAGGCTGAGCCCCCCCAGCTCCCTCAGCTGCTCCTCTGCAGGGGGTTGTTGTGGCCAAAGAGCAGGACCCGACACTTGGCCTGGTTGAACCTCATCCCCTTGGAATCAGACCACGGAT
>NW_020958605.1:0-1447 GCF_003031625.1 Empidonax traillii | reverse complement strand
TTTCCAAATCCCAGTCCCCAAACTGGGAGTGCTTGGCATAGTCAGACCCAGCCTGGCTGAGAACTCCTCCTCCTTGGCTGTGGTCGTAAACTCTCATGAGAGTATTGATCTTTTCAGACATCCCTGCACAAGGAGAAGTACAAAGAGCTCCAGGTGGAGTTGCAAAGTCTTGCCTTTTAATTCTGGTCTTTGGTTTCAGACCTTACTCACACAAGATCTGACAATATGACCCATGCACAGACACTTCGCCTGTGTGTGCAGCAGACTCTTCATCACCACACAGCCCTTACAGCTTTACTTCAGGAATATTTTACACCTTGGGCTGGCACTTCAGCTCTTAAAGCATGACAGGTGTATTCTGTGGGAGAGCCTGGGTCTGGCATGCAACATTCCCGAACTTCCACCCAGCCCTTCCCTTCCAAGTTCATCTCCCTTGTTTGGTCTGTTCTGGATGAGTAGGATCAATGCTAAACAACCAAGAGAGTGCTGGACCTGAAGGTGGGTAAAAATTGATATTAACTAACCTTTGCTTGAAATCCCCCTCAGTTTCTGTCCAAATAAAGCAGGATATTAGCGGGAGTGCTGCTGAGTGGGTATCATTTCCCCGTATTTTTATCCTGGATGCCTTGCCATTTTCGGGAGTCTGTTCTCCCAGTCTTTCCCTTCGATTCTTTAAAAAGTACCCAAATAAAATCACAGCTAAAATCCAGCCCACCTGCTGTAAATTTTTCCAGGAATTCTGTTTTGTCATGTCAAATTCTGTTCTGCGTGTCAACGCACTCCAGACTTCCACCTCCACCTCACAACACAAAAACAAAAGAGAATGGGCAGAGTGTGCCATGAAAAGGAACTTTAAAGTTTTCACGTTGATCTAGCAGGTGTTCTCGAAACTTGGGGTTAGTTAGACACCCTAAAGGGTCTCAGAGCAGTTCTTAACAGAGGATGAAAAGAAACAGGTAACAGTTTCTTCTGTTAGCAGGGTATCACTCTCCACACGGGTCCAGTTGAGAGGAGTAACTTCATCTCCCCTCCTGCACCACGGATCAGCCAGGGGCTAACTGGAAGGAGGGGGCATTTCTGCATGTCTCCAGGACCGCTGGCATTTCTTTAAAAGGGATTAAACAAGATGATTTTGGATCAGTAACAGATGTTCCTCCCTTCCCTTGCCCAGGTAGGTGTCGCACAACGTACCTGTCCTGCAGGTGAGCATTGTCAGGGGCTGCCAGCCTAGGACTTATCACTGGCTGCGAATTGTTCTAAGAAGGAGAGACATAGCACTAAGAATGTTGTTAAATGGAAATGAGCAAAAGCAGCAAAATCAATTTGAGAAGTTGGTTCACGTTCCAAGGGGAAGAAATACTTCCAGAATCAGGTTAAGCAAAGCCCTATTGAGCCACTTATTGATTTCTTAATGAGCTTGAGGGGGAAAAAAAGGAAAAGAAAAGAG
>NW_020958604.1:11327-13100 GCF_003031625.1 Empidonax traillii | reverse complement strand
AGGCCCCGAGCTGAGGACGGAGAGCACGGAGGACAAATCCCCCCGGCAGAGCCTGGTGGGAGAGGCCATTTTGAAGGGCTCCCCGGCGCAGGAAGGCAGCGGGGAGGAAAAGGCCCGAAGATGCCCCCGGAGGAGGGGCTGCAAAGCCAGCCCAGGGAGCTGTGAGGAGGAAAGAGCCGTCCTGTGCCGGGAAGGCGGCCGGAGCTTGAGCCGGAACTCCGAGCTGGTGGTCCCTGAGCAGCCTCCCAGCAGGGAGAAGCCTTTCAGGTGCTTGGAATGTGGGAAGAGCTTCAGGCAGAGCTCCCACCTCCTCAGGCACCAGCACATCCACACTGGGGAACGGCCCTACACATGTAGGGAATGTGGGAAGAGCTTCAACCAGAGCTACACCCTGATCAAACACCAGTGCATCCACACTGGGGAGAGGCCCTTCAAGTGTGGGGAGTGTGGGAAGAGCTTCAGTGCCAGGTCCACTCTCCGCACCCACCAGCTCATCCACACTGGGGAACGGCCCTACAAATGCTTGCAATGTGGGAAGAGGTTTCAGACCAGCTCACATCTCCTCACACATGAGCAGACACACACAGATGAGAGGCCCTTCCGCTGCACCGACTGCGGGAAGGGCTTCAAAGAGAACTCCACCCTCGTCACCCACCGGCGCATCCACACTGGGGAGAGGCCCTACAAGTGTGGGGAGTGTGGGAAGAGCTTCAGCCACAGCTCTACCTTGACCAGACACCAACGGACCCACCAATAACGGAAGCCCTAGGAGTGCCCCGTCTGCGGGGAGAGCTTCGGCCGCTGCTCCCACCCCAAATGACCCCCCTGATGGTGAGGCAACCCCTGGAGTCCAGTGACTGTCAGTCCATCCCTTTCTACCAGAAAGGGCCAGTCCCTTTGCCAGGGGCAGGTTGTGCCAACAGAACCCTTCTTGGGAGTTGAGTGGAGATTCCTGCCTTGGCTGGGACCCCCCAAGGTCAGTGCTGGAGGTTGAGAGCAGAGATCTCCCCACGAGTGTTGGTCTGGGGGAGTTCCATCCATCTCTAATTCATAATTCTTGCTTTGGTGCCAGCTTGAGTAGAATTGCTTCAACAGTTGCTTTAGTGTAGAGCTCTGTCCTATCTTATGCTGTACTACTGGTAGTTTTAGTGTTTGTATTGTGCAGTAAATAATTCTGATGAAGATCTTTTGTCTGATCATTTGTAATTCTAAGTAATTCATTTCTATCAATAGATGTGATTTGCCATCATTAAAACTTGGGGGACTAATGTGTTTCAGTCCCACCTCTGTAATTTCTTTGAACTGAAAGTGTTGGCATAATCCAAGGCTGAGATTGGATTCAGCAGCCCCCACACCTCCCAGAAGTTGGGAACTCAGGGGGGCCACCCCTTTTCCCAACTCTTCTGTGCCTAAAGACCCCCATGGGACCGTCAGACCCGCCAGACCACCCCCCCCCTTTTTCCACCTTTCTTCCTGTTTCTCCCACTTTTCTGTGGTCTCGTGTTACAATCTGTTGAAATATTGCAGAAAGAATTTCAGATTTGAATATTCCTTTGAGCAAAAGTAAGAAACACACAGGTTATCTGTTGATACCAAAATCCTGATTTTATTAATTGCTAAGAGATGCAGAGACAAAGGAAAAAATAAAAAAAACTTATAGAATGCTTGCGATTACTTCTAGAAGCAGAGAAAAGGTACCACCATGCTACCTTCCCCCTGTGTTGGTGTGTGTGTGGGCGAGTAGCAGTTTTCTGCCCTTTTTTTTCTCTGTCT
>NW_020958604.1:4150-5307 GCF_003031625.1 Empidonax traillii | reverse complement strand
ACACTGCAGGCTCTGCTCCTCCAGTGATCCAACAGCGCCCCCTGCTGGTTGTGGTTCCAATTGCACCAAAAAAGCGCAAACTGATCTCTTTTTTGTTTGAAGGGGACTTTTGGGTATAGGATTATTGTTTGGTTGTTTTCTTTGTGTTCTTTCCTTGTTCTGCCAATACACATTTATCCTTTAATAAAGAGTTGTTATTTTTTTTCCTTTCTCCACACTTTCTCAATCAGAGCCTCTTAATTTCGGATTTACAATTCCTTAGCTGGAGAAGTTCTGGTTTTTCTCATAACTCATCCTCCTCAGCAAAACACTTCTGTCTCATTGAACTGAGACAGGTAGCCAAAAATCAGTACAGATGAAGACACCTCGCAGACCAAAGGTGCCTGCACAGAAAACTCTTGCTCTTTGTGTCATGCCAAGAGTCCTGCACCAACTGTACGAGATAGATGGTGTCGTGGTTTTGCCCAGCTGGCCAGCCCCTGGGGCTGAGGATGGTTTTGTCCAGGTGGCTTTCTGGATAAGAAGTCAATCAAAACTTTAGTAACACCTTTGCTAATTATATATTTAGGCAAACGGAAGAGAAGGTTGGTGGCGCAGTTGAAATTAGTAGCAGTTGAAATTAGGTATCCATGTAGGAGTGGCGACAGGCCCAAGGTGGGAGCCAGACCCCCTCCTTCCCCAGCAGTGGTGTGGGGCCACGTGTGGCTCTAAAGCCCCCCTTCTCTCATGTAAGAGAGTGGAGAAAAAAAAAACAACTTCAAAGGACTGACTGCTTGGATGAAAAACCACTGCAGAAGAAATTCCAGAAGAGAGAGAACAAAGTGTCCAGAGTCAAAGCCAGCAGCTGGAGGAGAGAGAAGAAAAGTTCCAAGGAGGGGGGGGCTGTTTCTTCCCCCTTTCACTCTCTCTCTTCAGCAGGGAAAAGACTAAAAAATAAACCACTGCTACCTTTGGAAGATTGTTGGGTTGAGACCCCCATGCGGCTCACAGAGGAGCTTGTGGATGTACCAGGAAGCCGAGACTTCATGAGAAGGACTGAAATGAGGCAGAGTCCTGTTGAAGATTTGTGACCCTGAGAGCTTACGCCAGAGTGAGAACGGCTCAGGTAAGCTTGGGATCCAAGTGAGGGATCCATGCTGCTGGTGCTGGAGATTTGT
>NW_020958604.1:0-1143 GCF_003031625.1 Empidonax traillii | reverse complement strand
TCACCTCCCATTGCTCTGCCAACCCCCTGGGCCTGCTCTGGGCCCTGCAGCTCCTTGCCCTGCTCCCAAGGGCTCTGGGGGTGCTTCATGCTCAGGCCTTGGGCTTTAGAGCTCAGGGTGGGGATTGGGCAGAACTTTGGCAGGTTTGTTGTTCTGCTGGCAGGGTCTGGTTCAGGATTAGGGGAAGAGAGTTTTGGGGCTGGGTCAGGATTCAAGCTGGGTAAAAGTCCATCATGAGTATTTGCATTCTTAGTGTTTTACCACTCTCAGCATTACATGAAACTGTTTTTACCTCATCACAATTTTTCTTCTCTGTTGGCCAAGCCCCTCTTTCCTTCCCCAAATATCCAATCCTTTTTGTCCCAATTCCTCTTGATCTCCCCCACACTTTCATATAGGTGGGCTCAGCTTTGTGCTGACCCTGTACAACCTCATGGAATCAAAGGGGCCATTGTGGCACTGCAGGGCCTCATGGAAAGAAAAGAACACAGGGACACTGTGAAACCTTGTGGAACCAGGGCACCATTTAATCTGTGGGGCATTGTGGGAAACAAAGGAACCCTTAAACATTTTGGTACCTCATGGAACCAGGGAGCCTTTGTGTCACTGTGGTGCCTCCTGGAAACAAAGAAACCCTGGGACACAGTGGAACCTCATGAAATGAAGGGGCCACTGTGACACTGCAGGGCCTTTTTGGAGCCAAATGGACCTTGGGACACTGGGGAACCCCCCTGAATCAAGGGGTCATTGTGACACCGAGGACACCTCATGGACTCAAGGGACCACTGTGACACTGCAGGGCATTCTGGAGCCAAAGGATCCTGGGGACACTGAGCAGCCTCCTGGAATCAAGGGGCCACTTTGACACTGCAGGGCCTCATGGAAACCAAACCAAATCCAGGCTTGTCCAGGTGCTGAGGGGGATTCAGAAGGGAGGCAGCAGGGATTGCTCCCTACAGACCCACCACTCCAATGGGCTCTCCCTGCCCTGAAGGTTTGTGGCCATCAGGCTGTAGCTGAGGGGCTTGGGCAGGGCCATGAGGAGGGGGGAGAACAAGGGCTGTGTCCAACTCTGCCAGGAGGGCTGTGCTGGGCAAGGAGGAGGAGGCTGCAGCAAACAGTGGCACTGCTGAGCTGAGAGGA
>NW_020958603.1:11926-13101 GCF_003031625.1 Empidonax traillii | reverse complement strand
CTGACACACTGACCATCTCCAGGGTCATCTTCTCACACAGACTGTCAGGACAAAGGCCCTTCCCAGTTTTCTCCTCTCCTTCCTCTTTCTCCATTCAGATCCCTCTCACCTGGGCATGTGGGAAGGGAGGTGAAAGCTTGTTTGTCTTCAGGAGTCTGATTGTCTCCTTAGCAAGCTCCTGAATTGTGTTTCAATCAATGCTTTTGTATGGACTTGTTAAAAACCTTTCTGATAACGTTGTCCCTGACAGAAAGGGGACACCACCAGGGGCAGCTTGTACTGAGCATGTGCTTACAGGAGTTTTCATGTTTAGGGAGGTTGTTCATGCTTTATATTTCTTGTCATTTCTTACAAAGAGGAAAACTTTTCCTGGGCCTGTGTGCAAGCAGAGCTCTTAGGAGAGCAGGTTGAAGATGGTGCTGTGGGTCTGGAACATCCAGCTGCAGAGCTCAAAGTCTAATGCAAGAAGGGGGATGTCAGTCCAAGATGGGCCATGTCAGAACTGGTGAGGTTGGGGGGTGAGGAGCAAGGCTGATAATACAGGGCCAGTCTGGATCTCCTGAGGAGACACTCAGCATCAAGATCACTTGGAAAATACCGCTATCACCTCTCCACTGAACTGAAAAATATCCATCCTTGAATTAAAAAAAAAAGTATATACTTTGAAGACATGTTTTGAAATTGCTACTAATCTCTTTTGCCCCCTTATCTTTGTGTCCAAATCCTTTGCACTGTGACCCTCTTGCATCCCAAGGCTCTGTGGAAATCACTTCCTTTCATAGAAAATTATATTTTTGTGACTTCCACTTTAAAATCATTCTCCTTAGCTAAACTACAAAACAACTCCAATTAGTCGTTGAAGAATTGAAAACATTAAGATAATTAAAGGAAAGAAAATAATTTGTTTGTCTGTATTTTAATGAGTCCCACAGTGTGTTTAGAGACAAGTTCATCATTCTCAACTATTGAAAGAAGATTGAAGGAGGTGCTCAACAAGTCAGAAGCCAAACTGCCAGTCCCTTGAAGCATTGCTGGGCCCCACTGAGGGCAGGCACTGACAAAGCCTCCCCAGGGACTCCTGAGAGCAGATCCTTGCAGGCCAGGAGTGCAGGCAGACAAAGGAAAGTGTCTTGTGGTGGCCTGAGGGGCAGAGGCAGCTGCCAGAGCCAAGGGCA
>NW_020958603.1:3834-4946 GCF_003031625.1 Empidonax traillii | reverse complement strand
AATCCTGGGAAGGTTTCTCCCGCAGTGAGAGCTCAGTCCCCTGCCAGCCCAGGCTGCCTCTCACCTCTCTGCCTTCTCTCCTGTGCCCTGGGTGCTGCAGGCAGTGCCCTCAGCCCTGCTGGGCTGTGCAGAGGAGCTGCTCAGCAGCAGAGCTGTGTCTTTGAAGCTGTTCTTGGTTGCCAGGAGCTCTCTGTGTGCCAGGAGCCCAGCCCAGCTCAGCAGCACAGCAGCAGCCCCAGGCATTTCATCAGCCCTGGGGGCTTTGGAGATGAGTCCCTGAACATCAGACCCTGAGGAGAGTTGCAGGAACCGCTTGAGAAACCAAAGTGAGATTCAAACTGTAAAGTTTCTTGTAGTGTTAATGGGTCCCACTGAGGGATCCAAATGAGAAAAGATCTTGTTAGAGCACAAACCTGGAAACTGTGATGACAGGTGAGAGAATCATCGAGATTGGAAGAGACCTTTAATATCTTTTTGTCCAACTGTCAACCAGAACCACCATAACCATTCTTAAACCATATACAGATGCTATCTGAATGCTTCCAGAGACTCAGTGACTTTTCCAGGAATCTTTCTCCAGTACCTAAAAATTTAGTGAAAATTAATCTAGAGGCTCAAGATCCACTGTTTCTAAAAATGGCACTAAAACAATCAAAGATTGTCAAGAAATATTAAGGTCCTTCAAAGATCCCTCTTCAGTGGACATGGTTAAGGAGTGTCGCAGTGTAGGATCCAACAGGTACAACAAATCCCTGCTAACTGAAGTCCTGGCAGTGCAACCACAACAGAAGGAGGCTCCGTGTCACCACTGCTGGAAAATACATTTTAACTGGGGCTGCTCCATCTAATAATGCAGGGTTAACAGTTATCCCACAATCAGTGACTGTAGACAACCCTAAGGCATTGGAAGTGACTGTAAAAGCTCTATTTCCACCCGTGGAGCCAGACACAGAAACACCCATTGCCAATTTAACCCCCATTGCTGTAGGGGGGGACACTTTGGACTCTGTGCTGATGGTGCAGGGGTCACAGTCCGTTTTACTCCATCAGCCAATGCCAACCTGCAGGGTATTTTTTCCCAACACTAACTAATGTGCTCCAGTTCAAGGTCT
>NW_020958603.1:0-2357 GCF_003031625.1 Empidonax traillii | reverse complement strand
GACTGTTACTTTACCCACTCTCAAAAGTCTGACACAAAAGCAGATTGCAGCTTTGGAAACTCCTGGGGAAGGATCCAGACATTATCTATGTTCCTCTGTCTACTGTTCAACTAACTCAATTGCAGATTCATAGCTCTGATTTTCAGTTAGCCATTGCTGATTACAGGGATCAGTTTTTAGTTCACCTTCCCTCTATTCCTTTTTTGCAGCTGTTAGCCCTTACTCAGCCAGAGCTAACACACAACTATTCTCCTGTTTCACTAACAAGTGCTAGAACTGTGCTCACAGATGGTTCTGGCAGAACGTCTAAGGCAGCAGTCACCTGGCTCAGAGCAGGAAAATGGGTATATGACATGCACAAGGTAAGAGGTTCCTCTCAGATAGCAGAGCTCTCTGCAGTCACACCTGCATTTACACTATTTCCAGAGCCTTTAAACATTGTTTCCCATTCAGCCTCTGTCATTGGAGCAGTCTAATGAATTGAGAATTCGTCCATAAAAGATATCTCCCTATTAAAATTAGCTCATATGTTCAAATCATTACTGTATGAAATTAGTCATCGTAATCACAAATTCCACATAATCCGCGTGTTTTCTCATACTTCTCTCCCAGGGCTCATCCCAAAAGGAAATCATGAGACTTATCAAATAGTAGATACAGGGCACTTTGCCCAAACTGCACCGATTCCAAAAAAAATCTAAAAAGCAAAGATGTCCCACAGCTTTTTTCACCAAAATGCAAAATCCCTCAAAAGAACATTCCACCTTACACTATCTCAAGCCAGAACAATTATTTCTGTGTGCCCTGACAGCCAGAGACTCACTCCTCTACCATCTGAGGGGGTAAACCTTTGTGGAATTAACCCACTGGACATCTGGCAGTCAGGCATAACGCATTATTCACCATTTGGAAAATTAAAACACATCCATGTGTCCATTGACACGTGTTCTGGTGCCATTGCAGCAGCACATGCAGGAGAGAAGGCCCAGGATGTCAACAAACACCTCATATCTGCAATATCAGTCCTTGGCATCCCCAAAACCATAAAAACAGATAACAGACCAGCATACACTTCTCACTCTTTCAAAGAATTTTTCAACATGTGGGGCATCTCCCATGTCACAGGGATCCCCCACTCCCCCACTGGTCAAGCAGTGCTAGAGCGTGCTCATCAAACACTCAAGAATATGTTAACCAAACAACAAACCACCACAATTGGACTGAGATGGTGAGTGTGGGAATGGTTGGGGTTTGGCCGATGTGCTGCTCAATTCAGGCATTGATCTTGGTTTCCTTTCTTGGCGTTGAGGAAGAGAAGAACCCAGGGACTGCAGGAACCCCTGAGCCAGCCCAAGGGACGTGCTTTTGGAAGGTGGATGGACAGGCCCAGCTCTCTGCAAGATAAGTGGAGGGCTCTGAGCCAGAGAGGGGATGAGAGCCGGGTACAGGCTTGGGAATCGCCAGGAGGGCTTCTGAAATGAGCGTAGGGAGGGGATGTCTAAGAACAAGTCCCTTAGGAGAGGGAAGTAGAGAGGCTGAGTTTTGACCCCAGCACTGGGGTGTGAAGGGCAGAGCAGAGAATCTCCCCCATGTAAGATTCTTGTGGGTCTGTCTTTGCAGTTCTGACAGGCACTACTTGTCACGGCCTATCCTCTCCATTCCAGAACAGGCCCTGTCAAGCAAAGAACCAACACCCCACACCAGCACAGTCAGACCCACCCATGTGCTTTGAGCCGTTTTGTGATGTCACGGCCTATCCTGTCCCTTCTGGAATAGCCTGTGGATACCAAAAAACCAAGCACCTACCATGTGACAGTTCAACCCTATCCGTGTTCCAAAGACCCCTTTGTGATGTCACAGCCCATCCTCTCCATTCCAGAACGGCCCCTGGCAACCAAAAAGCCAACGCCCCACAACCCTGAAATGCAGCCCCATCCATGTGTCCTGGGTACCTTTGTGATGTCACGGCCCATCCTCCCCATTCTGGAATAGCCCCTGGAAACCAAAGAATCAACGTCACAGAATGTCACAGTGCAGCCCCACCCATCTGCCATGAGTCCCTTTGTGATGTCACAGCCTTTCCCCCAGGAAAGAAAGCCTGTAACCTTTAGCTTTGAGGTTCAGTTGGGGGGGCACCTGGGCACTCCACGGGCAGCATGAGCTTTCTGTCCTGCCACCTTTTGTCTGGGAAGAATGTTTGACCATATTCATTTCTGGGAGTCTCACCAGCAAGTTCAGTGCAGGGCTCCTGTCCCAGTTTAAAAGAGACACAGGTGTTTTTGTGAGGATGAGTTTTGAGAAAAGACCGAACGAAACTCCTCCCTCTAAGCAATGAAAAATCTAAAATTAGGAGGCTC
>NW_020958602.1:21337-22768 GCF_003031625.1 Empidonax traillii | reverse complement strand
CCCACCGACCTCCCCTTTCCCACCCCCCGCTCACCCGAGAGCTCCTCGCCCGCAGCCGGGGGGGCTCCCAGCACCACCAGTGCCCAGAGAAGCCCCCCCAGAAAAGGGGTTGGGTGGGGTCCTGGGTGGGCTCTGAGTGTGTTTGGGGGTCCTTGAGGGGCTGTGGGGAGGTTTTGGGGGGTCCCAGCACCTTTTGGGGAGAGCTGGGTGCCTATTGAGGGGCAGGTGCCCTCCCAAAGCCACCCCAGAGCGGGTGACAAGGGGGGAACACAGGGGGGTCCCCATTCCTGATCCATCCCAGGGCCGGTTCTGCCCCCCCAAACTCGGCTTCACCCCTTGGGATCCTCCAAACCCCCCCAGTGCCCCCCAATAACCGAGACTGGGGAGAACTGGGAAGCTGCCACCCAGTAACCAGAACTGGGGCAACTGGGATCATACTGGGAGCACCTGAGCCCCTACTGGGGTCATACTGGGATCATACTGGGAGTGGCTGCAATATTACTGGGAGTGTGTGAGAGGGACTGCAGCCATACTGGGGATGACTGGGATCAAACTGGCTTTGTACTGGAAGTGTCTGGAAGTTTCTGGGATCATACTGGTAGTGACTCTTATCCTTCTGAGATCAAACTGAGATCATACTGGGAGCAGCTGGTTCTATGCTAGAGGCAACTGGGAGCTCTTAGGATCCCACTGGGAGGAACTGGGAGCAACTGGGACCATGCTGGGCACAACTGGGATCATACTAGGTGCAACTGGGCCCACAGTGAAAGTGGCTGGGGTCATACTGGAAGTGACTGGGAGCATTCTGAGGGCAGTTGGAACCATGTTGGCCCAACTGGGTTATGCTGGGAGCAAGTGGGATCATGCTGAAGGTGACTGGGATCATACTGGGAGCAACTAGGACACAACTGGGTGTGACTGGGAGTAGCTGTGAGCAACTGGAATCATGCTGGAGGCTACTGGGAGGAACTGGGAGTGAGTGGGGCCACACTGGGGGCAACTGGGATATACTGGGAGAGACCTCTGTCTGACCTGCTGTCCCTCTGCACTGCTGGGGGAGAAGGAAGGAGAAGGTGGAAGGAGGGGTGGGAGGAAGGTGTTTTTAAGACTGTTTTATTTCTCACTCTTTGGCTTTTATCCTGTCAGTAATAAATTTAAGTACTATCTCTACTTTAAGTCTATTTTGTCCCTTAGTAAGGGACTTTCTCCCCACCCTTATCTCTACTCAAGAATCCTCGGCTGTTTTTTTCTCTCCTCTGTGGAGTTGCAGAGGGAGGGGGAGGTGGCAGCTTTTAGTGGGTGTTTGAAATCCAGCCAGGGTCAACCCACTAAACCAACCCCTGTGCTTGAGGCCCTTTTGTGATGTCACAGCCCACCCTCTCCATTCCGGAATAGCCCTTGGCAACCAAAGAACCAACACCCCCCAAGGTC
>NW_020958602.1:16755-18365 GCF_003031625.1 Empidonax traillii | reverse complement strand
TATCACAGCTGTCCCTTTGTTGTCACCAGTCCCCTGTGACATCACTTGTCCCCTGTGATGTCACTGATAGCCCTGTGACATCACAGCTGTCCCTTTGTTGTCAACAGTGTTCTGTGATGTCACTGGTCCACAATCACTGCTGACTCTGTAATGTCACCACTCTCCCCTGTGATGTCACCAATGTCCCCCATGATATCACTGGTGTCTCTGTGTTGTTATCCAGGTCCCCTGTGATGTCACTGATGTCTGTGTGACATCACGGCTTTCCCTTTGTTGTCACCAGTCCCCAGTGATATTTCCGCTCCCCAGTGATGCCATTGCTGTCTCTCTGATGTCACCACTGTCCCCAATGGTAGCACCATATCTCCATAATGTCACCAATGTCCCTGTGATGTCACTGATGTCCCCTGTGACATCACGGTTTTCCATTTGTTGGCAACAGTCGCCCATGATTTCGCAGGTTCCTCTCTGATGTCACCACTGTCCCCTGTGATGTCACCAATGTCCCCAGTGATATCACTGGTGTCTCTGGGTTGTCACCTCCACCCCCTGTGATGTCACCAATGTCCCTGTGACATCACAGCTTTCCCATTGCTGTAAGCAGCCCCCTGTGATGTCACTGGTCTCCAATGATGTCACTGCTGACCCGGTGATATCACCACTGTCCCAGCAGTGCCACCATGTCCTTGTGATGTGACCAGTGTCCCTGTGATGTGACCAGACACTTTCGATGTCACCACTTTCCCTGTGAAATCACTGCTGTCCCTCTGTTGTCACTCTGATGTCACTGGTCCGCAATTATGTCCCTGCTGTCTCTGTGATGTCATCACTGTCCTCTGTGATGTCACCAATGTCCCCGATGATGTCACTGGTACCTCTGTGATGTCACCCCTGGCCTTGTGAAGTCACCAATGTCCCCAATTGTGTCACACGTGTCTCTGTGGTGTCACCACGGTCCCCTGTGATGTCACTGATAGCCCTGTGATGGCTGTCCTTTTGTTATCACCAGTTCCCTGTGAGGTCACTGGTCCCCAGTGATGTCACCGGTGTCCCAGTGATGTCACCACTATCCCCTGTGATGTCTCCAGTGTAACCAATGATGTCACTGGTCTCTCTGCGATGTCATCCCTTGCCTTGTGAAGTCACCCATGTCGACTGTGATGTCACAGATGCCCCTGTTGATGCCACTGATGTCTCTGTGGTGTCATCACTGTCCCCTGTGATGTCAACAATGTCCCCAATGATGTCCTGCTGTCTCTGTGATGTCACTACTGTGCTGAGCTGTGGCACCACTGACCGATGGCAGTGATGTCCTTTGACATCACGGCTGTCCCTTTCTTGTCAACAGTCCCCTGTGACGTGACTGACCCCCAGTGATGTCACTGCTGTCTCTGTGATGTCACCACTGTCCTCAGCAGTGACTCCATGTCTTCATGAGGTCACCGATATCCCTGTGATGTCACCAGACACCTTTGACTTCACCGACCTCCCTGTGACATCACGACTGTCCCTTTGTTTTCACCAGTTCCCCGTGATGTCACTGGTCCTCAATGATGTCACTGCTGTCTCTGTGATTTCATCCCTGTTCCTGTGATGTCATCGATGTCCCT
>NW_020958602.1:13298-14951 GCF_003031625.1 Empidonax traillii | reverse complement strand
CTTTGTTTTCAACAGTTCCCTGTGATGACACTCATCCCCAGTGATGTCACCAATGTCCCTTTCATTAGGGTTAGGGTTAGCTTTTGGGTTAGGGTTAGGATTAGTTTAGGGTCAGGATTATTGTTTAGATAATGTTTGGGTTAGAGTAAGGGATATGGTTACAGTTATGGGTTTGGGTTTAGGGTTAGGATTAGGTTAGGGTTAGGGTAAGGGTTAGATTTTAAGGTTAGAGTTAGTGTTATGTTAAGGTTATTGTTTAGATAACATTTGGGTTTAAGTAAAGGATACAGTTACAGTTTTGGGTTATGGCTTAGGTTAAGGTTTTGATTTTTTTTTTTAATATTAGATCTAGGTTTCAGTGCTGTCTAAGATACCTCTCAGTCCAAAGGTGTCTGCACAGAAAGCTCTTGCTCTTTGTGCAGTGCCAAGAGTGGTGCACCAACTGCACTAGATGGGTGGGGAGTCAGGGTTAGGGTTAGTGTTGGGGTCAAGGATTTATGGTAAGGTTTAGAATCAGGGTTAGATTAGGATAGTAAGGTTTGGGTTAGGGTAAGGGACAGGGTTATGGTTAGGGGTTAGAGTGTAGTGTTAGGTTTGGGTTTAGGGTTTTTTTTTAAGTTTAGGTCTGGTGTTAAACATGGACAAAGATATCTGCAGACCAAAGGTGCTCACACAGAAAGCTCTGTTTCTCTGTGTAGTGCCCAGAGTGGCACAGCAACTGCACTGGAGAGACAGAGGCTCAGGGCTTTCTTTGCTGGGTGGAACTGCAGTGCACATCCCCTCACTGCAGCCCCAAAAGGGTTCCATGGTTGCCTTTGTGATGTCATGGCCTACCCTCTCCATTCCAGAATGATGCCTGAAAACCAACGAACCAATGCACCACACCCCCACATTGCAGCCTTTTTGCCATTGGCCTGGTTGTGATTTTATGGCCAATCATCTCTATTCCAGAATGGCCCCTGGACACCAAAGAACTGATGCCTCACACCCCGAGAATGCAGCCCCACATGTCTGCCATGGGACTCTTTGTGATGTCACAGCCTATCCTCTCCATTCTGGATTGGCCCCTGACAACCACAGAACCAACACATCCCACCCCAGAGTACAGCCCAACCCATGTGCCATGGGCCCCATTCTGATTTCACAGCCTGTCCTCTCCATTCCACAATGGCACCTGCAAACCAAGGAACCAACGGCTCCCATGGCACAGTGTAGCCCAAGCCATGTGCCCTGTGCCCATGTGTGATGTCAGGGCATATCCCCTCCATTCCACTGTGGACGTTGGCAACCAAAGAACCAGTGCCCTACATCCCCACAGTGCAGCCCCACCCGTGTGCCCTGGGCCTTTGTGTGATGCCATGTGTACCAGGTTTGCAAGGATACCTGTCCGGAATAAAGACAAGTACAACAGTCATTCAAACACTACAAAATATCTTTTATTGCAGTGAGAGTAAAAAAAAAAACAAAAAAAAACCACAACTATTAGCAAAGAGACTCAAAAGGTAACAAAAAATACAAAAAACCCCACTTTATCTATTGGCATTCATACAATACTATGAACAGCGTCTACTACAGTATTAGCTAGTAAAAGGGGATTTAAAGGGACACAATACTAGCTAGTAAAAAGGGAATTAATAGGATACAAGAAAAGGA
>NW_020958602.1:9664-10999 GCF_003031625.1 Empidonax traillii | reverse complement strand
GCTGGATCCCATCTCAGCCTTGGGTTATGCCAAAACATTCAGTTTAGAGGAATTACAGAGGTGGGGCTGAATCACTTTTGTCCCCCAGGTTTTAAGGAGGCCAAATCACTTCTATTGATAGAAATGAATTATTTAGGGTAACAAATAATCAGACAAAACACCTTCATCAGAATTATTTACTGCAAAATACAAATACTAAAACTACCAGTAGGACAGCATAAGATAGGACAGTGCTCTACACTAAAGCAATTGTTGAAGCAATTCTACTCAAACTACCACAAAAGGAAGAATTATGAATTAGAGAGGGATGGAACTCCCCCAGACCAACGCTCGTGAGGAGATCTCTGCTCTCAACCTCCAGCAGTGACCTTGGGGGGTCCCAGCCAAGGCAGGAATCTCCACACACCCCCCAAGAAGGGTTCTGTTGGCACAACCTGCCCCTGGCAAAGGGGACTGGCCCTTTCTGGTAGAAAGGGATGGACTGACAGTCACTGGACTGCAGGGGTTGCCTCACCATCAGGGGGGTCATTCGGGGTGGGAGCAGCGGTCGAAGCTCTTCCCGCAGTCGGGGTACTCCTGGGGCTTCCCTTACTGGTGGGTCCGTTGGTGTTGGGTCAAGGTGGAGCTGTAGGTGAAGCTCTTCCCACACTCCCCACACTTGTAGGGCCTCTCCCCAGTGTGGATGCGCCGGTGGGTGACGAGAGTGGAGTTGTGTTTGAAGCCCTTCCTGCAGTCGGTGCAGCGGAAGGGCCTCTCCCCTGTGTGTATCCGCTCATGCCTGAGGAGATGTGAGCTGGTCTGAAACCTCTTACCACATTGCAAGCACTTGTAGGGCCGTTCTCCAGTGTGGATGAGCTGGTGCTTGCGGAGGTTGGAGCTCTCCCTGAAGCTCTTCCCACATTCCCCACACATGTACGGCCTCTCCCCAGTGTGGATGCGCTGGTGTTTGATCAGGGTGGAGCTGTGCCTGAAGCTCTTCCCACATTCCCTACACGTGTAGGGCCGTTCCCCAGTGTGGATGTGCTGGTGCCTGAGGAGGCAGGTGCTCCGGCTGAAGCTCTTCCCACATTCCAAGCACCTGAAGGGCTTCTCCCTGCTGGGAGGCTGCTCAGGGACCACCAGCTCGGAGCTCCGGCTCAAGCTCCAGCCGCCTTCCCGGCACAGGACGGCTCTTTCCTCCTCACAGCTCCCTGGGCTGGCTTTGCAGCCCCTCCTCCGGGGGCATCTCCGGCCCTTTTCCTCCCCGCTGCCTTCCTGCGCCGGGGAGCCCTTCAAAACGGCCTCTCCCACCAGGCTCTGCCGGGGGGATTTGTCCTCCGTGCTCTCCGTCCTCAG
>NW_020958602.1:6844-9643 GCF_003031625.1 Empidonax traillii | reverse complement strand
TGTATTGGCAGAAACAACGAAAAAAACCAAGAAAAATAACCAAACAGTACTCCTATACCTACCAAAAATCCCTTCCAAAACAAGCTAATAAACAAACAAGGAACAAAAAGTAAACACTGCAGTTGCACCCTTTGGTGCAATTCTAACCACAGGCAACAGGGGGTGCCGTTGGGTCACTAAAGATGCAGAGCTTGTAGTGTCCTGTGCCAGTCACCAGGAGGCGCTGTTGGATCACTGGAGATGCTGAGCCTGCAGTTCTTTATGATGGCCAGCAGGGGGCGCTGTGGAATCACTGGTCATTGCCACGTGGGGGTAACACCCTCTGGGGTGTGTTGGAGAAACCCAAAATGGGTTTCCCTCCCCTTCCCACACACACTGGAATAAGGGGAGAGAGAGAGGGAGGAGAGAAACAACAAAAAAAAGAAAAGTCCTCCAAAATGGGAAAACCCCCCTCACTCTATTCGGTAGTCGAATCGTGCCGTGTAGTTTTCCTTCTCCCTTTGATGTGCAAAAGGAGCACTCTAAGAAAAGAAATCAGTGGGAATGGGGAAGGGGAAAAAACAACTTTCCAAAATAGTTCCTCTCTGATGAAAATCCAAGCAGGATCCACAGCAGGACACCAGGCTGAGAACAAATAAAATAACACTGAGCTCTCGTCCGACCTTGTTCCAACCTCAGCAGAAAGCCATAATTACTCCCCCTGTTTCCCAGGAGATGAGGAAAACAAAACAAAACAAAACAAAACAAAATAAAACAAAACAAAACAAAACAAACAAACAAAAAAAAAACAAACAAAAACAAAACAAAAAAAAAAAGGCAAAAAACCCCCACACCAATAAAAGAGCTCCTCTCCCGCTTTTTCCAGGAGATAACATTCTGAGCCCTTAACAAGAAAACAGGTTCCTTTGTGCTCCTTAAGTGCCCACTTAACAGCTCTGCATGCAGTGGGAAGAGGGAAAAGGGAAAAAATTCCTGCCAAGTTTCTAAGAACCAGCAAAACCATGACCGGAACTCTCCAGTCTGAAACACTCCAAAGAGCATCGCTTAAACTGTGGACAATTCTGATCCCCCTCAACAAACACTCCTTCAGCTGTGACCCTTGTCTGGTGGGAAACACAAAGGGATGTGTGGGAGGGTTTCACTGAGATCAGGGAGAATTTTGGAGAGGGACCTTTACACACCCAGATCTTGGTGTGTCCGCACATCTCTGCCTGGGTGTGGGTGTGAATTGACTGTGGTGTGAGTGTTGTTATTGGGAATCTATAATTCAGTCACAGTTCAATTGCACAAAATATATTGAATCACTTGCTAACTGTGAAGTTGGTCAATGATTAAATGCTACTAATCTCTTTCGCCCCCTTATCTTTCTGTTCAAATCCTTTGCACCCTGACCCTCTTATATCCCAAGGCTCTGTGTAAATCACTCCTTTTCATAGAAAATTATATTTTTTGACTTCCACTTTAAAATCTTCCTCATTAGCTACACTACAAAACAACTCCAATTAGTTGTTGAAGACTTGAAGACATAAAGACAATTAAAGGAAGGAAAATACTTTGTGTTTTTCTGTATTTTAATAAGCCCCACAGTGTGTTTAGAGACAAGTCCATTGTCCTCAGCTACTGAGAGAAGATTGAAGAAGCTGCTCAAGAAGTCAGAAGCCAAACTTCCAGTCCCCTGAAGCATTGCTGGGCCCCACTGAGGGCAGGCACTGACAAAGCCTCCCCAGGGACTCCTGAGAGCAGATCCTTGCAGGCCAGGAGTGCAGGCACACAAAGGCTCTGGGCAGTGTCACAATGGTCCCCTGGTTCCATGAAACAACATTCCTAATTTACTGTCCAGACCAGAGGGAAATCCCAGGAAGGGCCATGGTTTGTCAGGACTTGCTTTATCTGAGTGAGCCCCAGGGGGGCTTTTGGTGCTGAGTCCTTGAACCTCAGGGACTGAGGGGAGATTGTACAAACCTGTCCATAAGGGAAAGTCAGAAAGAAAACCCAAAGTATCTGGAAGCATTAATGGTCCCAATTAGTGTCACTACTGACAAAGATTCTCCAGGGACTAATTAAAGTAGATAATTTGAGGCCATGATTGCACAAACCTCTTCAAAACTCAGAAACAAAGGAAAAGGCAAAGTACCTTAACAAACCTGTAGCACCTTGAAGCTTTAACAAGCCCCACTGAGGGCCATTCCTGACAAAGGCTCTCAAGGGACTCATTAGAGCAGATAATTGGAGGCCAGGACTGAACAAAAATCTCAAAGACTCAGTGACGAAAAGAATTTTGTTAATAAATTTGCTTTGAGTGCCTTGAAGCATCAATGAGCCCCACTGAGTGTCACAACTGATAGAGAATCCCAAGGGACTCATTAAAGCAGATAATTGGAGGCCATTATTGAACAAACCTCTCAAAAACTCCCTTTCAAAAGGAAAAATTCCTTCAAAACCCTTGATTACCTTGAAGCATTAATGAGCCCCACTGAGTGTCACAATTGACAGAGAATCCCAAGGGACTCCTTAGAGCAGATAACTGGAGGCCATGACTGAACAAATCTCTCACAGACTCAGTGTCAAAAAGAACTATCTTAATAAACCCTGAGTGCCTTGAAGCATTACTGACCCACTGAGGGTTGTCACTGTCTGGGGCTCTCAAGGGACTCGTTACAGCAGATAATTGGAGGCCATGGCTGCACAAACCTCTCAGAGATGCAAAACCAAAAGCAAACCCCCAATTGCTCTGAAAATCCTGCAGGCCCTTGAAGCCTTAAGGAGCCCCCCGAGGGCCCCTCCTGACAAAGCCTCCCC
>NW_020958602.1:0-1021 GCF_003031625.1 Empidonax traillii | reverse complement strand
TGAAAACTGTTTAGCTGGTGATTGATTAAATGCTTTAATTTCTTTTGCCCCCTTTTCTTTGGATCCAGACCCTTTGCACCCTGACCCTCTTGCATCCCAAGGCTCTGTGTAAATCATTCCCTTTCATTAAAAAAAAAAAAAAGCTATTTTTGAGAGCTGCTTTTGAAATTTTCCTTTTTAGTTAAACTACAAAACAACTCCAATTAGTTGTTGAAGACATGAAGACAGGAAGACAAGAAAAAAATAAAAAAAAATAATTTGTTTGACTGTATTTTAATGAGCCCCACGGTGTGTTTACAGACAAGTCCATCATCCTGAGGTACTGAGAGAAGATTGAAGAAGTTGCTCAAGATGTCAGAAGCCAAACCCCAGATCCTGATGTGTCCACACATCTCTGCCTGGGTGTGGGTGTGAACTGACTGTGGTGTGAGTGTTGTTATTGGGAATCTATAATTCAGTCCCTGTTCAATTGTAGGAAATGCTACTGAATCCCTGTTAAAAGGGAATGTTGAAAATGTTGAAAGTTGGTCAGTGATTAGGTGCTACTAATCTCTTTTACCCCCTTATCTTTGTGTCCAAATCCTTTGCACCCTGACCCTTTGGCATCCCAAGGCTCTGTAGAAATCATTCCCTTTCATAGAAAAATTATATTTTTGTGACTTCCACTTTAAAATCTTCCTCCTTAGCTAAACCACAAAACAACTCCAATTAGTCATTGAAGAATTGAAAACACGAATACATCTAAAGGAAAGAAAATAATTTGTTTGTCTGTATTTTAATGAGCCCCACAGTGTGTTTACAGACAAATCCATCATCCTCAACTACTGAGAGAAAATTGAAGAAGCTGCTCAAGAAGTCAGAAGCCAAACTGCCAGTCCCTTGAAGCATTGCTGGGCCCCACTGAGGGCAGGCACTGACAAAGCCTCCCCAGGGACTCCTGAGAGCAGATCCTTGCAGGCCAGGAGTGCAGGCACACAAAGGAAAGTGTCTTGTGGTGGCCTGAGGGGCAGAGGCAGCTGCC
>NW_020958601.1:24480-26562 GCF_003031625.1 Empidonax traillii | reverse complement strand
CATTGGTCACATCACAGGGACATTGGTGACATCACAAAGACATGGTGGCACTGCTGGGGACAGCGGTGATATCACTGGGGCAGCAGTGACATCACTGGAGACCAGTGACGTCACAGGGGACTGCTTACAGCAGTGGGAAAGCCAAGATGTCACAGGGACATTGGTGACATCACAGGGGGTGGAGGTGACAACACAGAGACACCAGTGATATCATTGGGGACATTGGTGACATCACAGGGGACAGTGATGGCATCACAGAGGAATCTGTGAAATCATAGGCCATTGTTGCCAACAAATGAAAGGCCGTGATGTCACAGGCACCTCAGTGGCATCACAGGGACATTGGTGACATCATGGGAACTACCGTGGTGCTACCGTTGGGGACAGTGATGGCATCACAGAGACAGCAATGGCGTCACTGGGGACCAGAAATATCACTGGGGACTGGTGACAACAAAGGGAAAGCCGTGATGTCACAGGGACATTGGTGACATCACAGGGGACCTGGATAACAACACAGAGACACCAGTGATATCACGGGGGACATTGGTGACATCACAGGGGAGAGTGGTGACATTAAAGGGACAGGAGTGACATCATTGTGGACCAGTGACATCACAGAAGACTGGTGAGAACAAAGGGGCAGCTGTGATCTCCCAAGGACATCAGTGACGTCACTGGGGAGATCGGTGACTTCACAAGGACAGGGGTGACATTGCAGAGACACCAGTGACGTCATCGGTTACACTGGTGACATCTCAGGGACAGCAGTGACATCACTGGGGACCAGTGATGTCACAGGGGACTGGTGACAACAAAGGGACAGCTATGATGTCACAGGGCTATTGGTGACATCACAGGGAACAGGGGTTACAACACAGGGGACAGAGGTGTCATCACAGGGACATTGGTGACATCATAGGGGACAAGTGACATCACAGGGAACTGGTGACAACAAAGGGACAGCTGTGATATAACGTGGATGTCGGCAGAGGAGCTTCCAGAACAAACTGCACACAAATCAGGATGATTTACCCAAATGTTCCACTTTATTTACATAACCCAACCTCTTATATACTTTCACTGCCCCCCGGGGCGTGATCACTTTCAAACTATTGGTTATTTGCTGTAACACACGAACCGAGCGTGCATTACTGACACACTGCCTATTGGCTGCACACAGATGTCCATGTGATATGAAGACATTGTTTTTCTCCTAAAACTCCTCCTTGTTTTCGTCCCAGGTTTCTCTTTGTTTACATTCCTGCAGTCTGGTATCACTGCTCCTGTATCTTTCCACTGCCTGCAAAGAGGCTTCTGGCTATGTCAGGGGCAGGCCTAACTGAGGCCAGTTAGTATGGTTTGTCCATAGTGTGTCTTTTTTCAGCTCAGCATCCCACAAGTCTGATCCCCCAAATGGAATAAGAATGAAGATTCCTCCCAGACAAAAGGTGCCAGCACAGGAAGCTCCATTTGTGTATGGAGTGCCAAGAGTGGCTCACCAATTGCACAGGACAGATGGAGGGGAAGGGCTTTGTTTCCTGGGTGGAAATGCATTTCTTTGGTGTTAGAACCCCTGTGCAGAAATTGTCATGAGTCCCTAACCCTAACCCTAACCCTTGCTCCAAACCTAACCCTAACCCAAGCCTGAACCTTAAGTCTAACCCTAACCATGACCCTGACCCTAACCCTGACCCTAAACCCGAATCTGAACCCTAAACCTGAACCATAACCCAAATACTTTCCTCAAGACAGCAGAGAATCACACCAACAACTGCCGGCACTTTTTGCTTTTCCAGGCCAACCAGGCGCACGAGGCCTCACTCCTTCACCCAGGCACAATGAGAGCAAAAAACCTGTGCTTTCAGTTCGCTGGAAGAAAGAGAGCGAAAGATTCCTCTCCCTTCTTATTTATACATTTGCTTATGTACAAATCATATGGAATACTTGGAACATGGCCTTGGTTCTGTGGTTAAAACCTGGTTACCAAGGAAGGCCTAGACTCAAAACCACAACAGGTTTTCTTTCCTGGGTGGAAATGCATTTGTTTGGTGTCAGAACCCCCACGCTGGAATGGTCAGT
>NW_020958601.1:20475-22096 GCF_003031625.1 Empidonax traillii | reverse complement strand
CTGGAGGGCAGGGCTGTCGTTCGCTTGCAGGAGCCCCGCGCTGGAATTGTCAGTCCCACTGCCAAATTGGAATCTGGACAAAGATTCCTGCCAGACCAAAGGTGCCAGGACAGAAAGCTCTTGCTGCCCATGGAGTGCCCAGGGTGACCCACCAACTGCACCTGAAACCCGAAGGTTCCAGGCTTTCTTTCCCGGGGGAATGGCCGTGACTTCCCAAAGAGTCCCCTGGCAGATGGGTGGGGCTGCACTGGGGGGGTGTGGGGCGTTGGTTCTTTGGTTTCCAGGGGCTATTCCAGAATGGAGACGATGGGCTGGGACATCCTAAAGGGGCACATGGATGGGGCTGCATTCTGACCTTGTGGGGTGTTGGTTCTTTGGTTGCCAAGGGCTATTCCGGAACGGAGAGGGTGGGCTGTGACATCACAAAAGGGCCTCAAGCACAGGGGTTGGTTTAGTGGGTTGACCCTGGCTGGATTTCAAACACCCACTAAAAGCTGCCACCTCACCCTCCCTCTGCAACTCCACAGAGGAGAGAAAGAAAACAGCTGAGGATTCCTGAGTAGAGATAAAGGTGGGGAGAAAGTCACTTACTAATGGGCAAAACAGACTCAAAGTAGGGATAGTACTTAAATTTATTACTGACAGGATAAAAGCCAAAGAGTGAGAAATCAAACACCTTCCCCCACCCCTCCTTCCTTCTCAGCTCTCCCTCCTCCCCCCAGCGGTGCAGGGGGACGGGATGGGGGTTACAGTCAGTTGTTGTTTCTGTCACTGCTCAGGGAGAGGAGTTGGATCCTTCCCTGCTCCTGTGGGGTCCCTCCCACGGGAGACAGTCCTGGATGGAACTCTGCAGTGGGTCCTTCTGGCCCAAATCTGTTCTCCCAGAGCTGTTCCTGTTGCTCCTGATGGGCTCAGCCTTGGCCAGCGGCAGCAAGTCCGTCCTGGAGCAGCTGGCATTGGCTCCACGGGGCAGGGGAAGCTTCTGGCAGCTTCCAACAGAAGCCACCCCTGGAGCCCCCCCGCTACCAAAACCCACCCACAGAAACCCACGACACCCAGGGACTCCCACTTGCCCCAGGATGGTCCCAGTTCCCATCAGCGTGATCCCAGTCACTCCCAGTTCATGCCAGTTGCCTCCAGCATGCACCCTGTCACTCCCAGTTACTCCCAGTTGCTTCCAGCATGATCCCAGTTGCTCCAAGTATGTTCCCAGTTGGCTTCCAGCACAGCCCCACTGGCTCCCAGTTCCCCCCTGCATAGTTCCAGTCACTCCCAGTTTGATTCTGGTCCCTTACAGTCACTCCCACTATGATCCCAATCACTCCCAGTCACTCCCAATTGGATCCCAGTTGTCTCCAAGGTGGTCCAAGTGGCTCCCAGCCCCCCAGGATGGTTCCTTTCCCTCTCAGGGACTCCCAGTCTGAGTCCAGGATGGCCCCAGGCACTGTCAGTCCCTGTCTGGATGATGCCATTTGCCCCTTCATGCTCCCAGTTGCCCCCAGTCTGAGTCCAGTCATTCCCAGTATGATCCCAGGAACTTCCAGACACTTCCAGTATGAAGCCAGTTTGATCCCACTCATCCCCAGTATGGCTGCAGCCCCTCCCACACACTCCCAGTATT
>NW_020958601.1:15601-17497 GCF_003031625.1 Empidonax traillii | reverse complement strand
AGGCAGGAATCTCCACACACCCCCCAAGAAGGGTTCTGTTGGCACAACCTGCCCCTGGCAAAGGGGACTGGCCCTTCCTGGTAGAAAGGGATGGACTGACAGTCACTGGACTCCAGGGGTTGCCTCACCATCAGGGGGGTCATTCGGGGTGGGAGCAGCGGCCGAAGCTCTTCCTGCAGTCGGGGCACTCGTGGGGCTTCTCTTACTGGTGAGTCCGTTGGTGTTGGGTCAAGGTAGACCTGTCGCTGAAGCTCTTCCCACACTCCTCACACTTGTAGGGCCTCTCCCCGGTGTGGATGCGCCGGTGGGTGATGAGGTGGGAGTTCAGCTTAAAGCCCTTCCCGCAGTCGGTGCAGCGGAAGGGCCTCTCATCTGTGTGTATCCGCTCATGCAGGAGGACACTGGAGCTGGTCTGAAACCTCTTCCCACATTGCAAGCACTTGTAGGGCCGTTCTCCAGTGTGGATGAGTTGGTGTCGGATCAGGGTGGAGCTGTCACTGAAGCTCTTCCCACATTCCCCACACCTGTATGGCCGTTCCCCAGTGTGGATGCGCTGGTGTTTGATCAGGTTTGAGCTGTCACTGAAGCTCTTCCCACATTCACCACACTTGTAGGGCCGTTCCCCAGTGTGGATGTGCTGGTGCCTGAGAAGGTTGGAGCTCACCCTGAAGCCCTTCCCACATTCCCTACATGTGTAGGGCCGTTCCCCAGTGTGGATGTGCAGGTGGGTGAGGAGGTTTGTGCTCTGACTGAAGCTCTTCCCACATTCCAAGCACCTGAAGGGCTTCTCCCTGCTGGGAGGCTGCTCAGGGACCACCAGCTCGGAGCTCCGGCTCAAGCTCCGGCCGCCTTCCCGGCACAGGACGGCTCTTTCCTCCTCACAGCTCCCTGGGCTGGCTTTGCAGCCCCTCCTCCGGGGGCATCTCCGGGCTTTTTCCTCCCCGCTGCCTTCCTGCGCCGGGGAGCCCTTCAAAACGGCCTCTCCCACCAGGCTCTGCCGGGGGGATTTGTCCTCCGTGCTCTCCGTCCTCAGCTCGGGGCCTGGGGCAGGAAGGAAGAAGGACAGGCAGGGGATTTGCCTCCGGCCCAGAGGGAAGGCCAAGGACATCCCCCCCAGATCCAGCCCCCACAGGCACCACAAGACAGGGCCAAAGGGGCACTGACTTCCTCCTCACCTGCCTGGGGGACCCGCAGCATCTTCATCACAGCCTCTTCCTCCATCTGCTCAAGGTTTGGGAAGGACAAATCCTGTTGGGGGGAAACAAGGGCTGAGCGCTTTGGCTTGGGGGTTCCTCCTGCCCAAGTCCATCTCTAGAACTCACCAGGCATCCTGGGACCATAAAAATATCTAAAACACCAAGATTTAACCTGGAAAAACCCAAATCAGAGAGATTCAGGGACAAGGCCCAGCTGTGCCCAAGGCAACCAAACAGCCCCACACTCAGGGGGACACCAGAGGCTGTCCCAGGGCAACAAGAGTAGAGTTCTTCCCCCTTCCCTTAACTCCCCTCTCCAATCGGCTCCCCAAACCCTGGTTACCTCCAGCTCCCTTTGGAGGTGACCCCCTGCCCCTTGCGCTCCCTTTGGGGTCCCATCCGGTCTTATCGCTTCTCTCGCCCCTTTCCCATCAGGACAGGCAGGGCCTGCAGGGGAAGGCACAGGGACAACCTGTGTCCCCACAGTGCTGGCTCTGCTCCTCCCTGCAGACTCCGTGGCCGGGCACACTTTGTGTTCCTGGGTGCCACCAGCTCAGCAGCTGCAGCCGCTCCAATCAGCGCCCGCAGCTCTGCAGCAAAGCCCCAGCTCACCTGGCACACAGGCCATGGACACAGCACCTTCTCCCTGCTGGGCACTCCCAGCTCAGCCTCTTCCCCAGCACGGGGCTCTCCTGCCTCA
>NW_020958601.1:11593-13105 GCF_003031625.1 Empidonax traillii | reverse complement strand
GTGCGCGCGCCCCGCCGGCAGAGACCCCGCCCCGCCCCCTTTGCCGCGCGGGGCACGCCGGGAGTTGTAGTTGCAGCCGCTCAAAGCTCCGAACTCCCCCAGACTCAATTCCCCACGGGCGTTCCTGGGGCAGAACGGGGCAGAACCGGGGCGGGGACGGGACGGGCATTGGGTGGAAATCATTATAAACACTGTAACCCCTGCGTTGGAAGGGACGTGAGAGGGTTTGTATTCCTGGAGCCTTGAGGCTCCTGAAAACCTCTCCTGCTTCTACAACGTCCCACCTCGTTTAGCCTAGACTCTTTTTTCCTCTGCAGCCTTTTAAGCAGCAACGTTTATGGGGTATATGAGGACATGGCCTTTATGAGGAGAGCCTCTTAGCAGGTTTGTGGATTCTCTGGATGCAGCCTGGCAAAAAGAGAGTGGCTGAAAAAAGGGTCAAACACTGGGGAGAGCCCTGAGGCTCAGGTCCAGTGCTGATGGGGGGCTCTAGGGACAAGGCAATCGTACAGAACAAGGCAGAGCTGTGGGGGCACTGTGGGGCTGTGGCTCTGACTGCAGCCAAACCCCCCCATCCCAGAAGAAGGCAAAGGGCACACAGAGATCTCAAAATCTCCAGGGGGATGTGGATTGTATTTTTTAAAAAAAAATCCTGAGAACACAAAAAAGGACCTTGATCAAAACCTCTGCTGTGAAGCCAAGGGCTTTCACCCATGGCTGTTGCCTCGTTCCTCCCAGCTGGAAGGTCTGGGATGAGGGGAGATGACTGTGTGGCCAGACAGGTCTTTGGGCAGATGGGACACCCAGCCTTTCCACAGAGCAAACAGGATGACCCAGCCCTGCACAGCCCCCCCCCAGAGCCTGGCAAGCTGCTTTGCAAGAGGAAAAACCTACAGTGGTGTCACCCTGAGAGTTTCTCTTGTCTCAGCATCTGCTGCCAAGTGGTGGGGCGAGAAGAGGCGGGTGGCACAGGCAGGGCCAGCAATGCCTGTCCCGCTCCTGCCATGGTGCCCAGGTGGGCTCCCCTGGGACAGCAGGTGGCAGGAATTGTCAGATCCCCTTGCCCAGGTTGGGCAGAATTGTTTGGGAATCGGTATTATCTTGTTTGGGTTTATAATCACACAGCAAAACGGTCATTATTCTATCAATATGTATGTGTGTGTAGATATCTATGTACATTTAATTTTGAGAGCAGAGCAGTGCTGTTTTGAAACTCATCTTTCCTAAAAAGGAATTTCTCTCCTGACAATCAACCCCCTGAAGATTTGTATGCCCCGTGCCTCTCCTTTCAGCAAGGCTTCAGAGTCCCAGAGGCATCAGGATGGGCCCTCTGGCTTTTGCAAGGTCTGCTGTGCTCAGGCCCCACCAATCCTTTGGGGAAATCTTTGCTGGGTGAGCAAGCCAGGCTGCTGCAGGCCCAGGCTCAGCTGGAGGGAGCCAGCATGGCATGGACGCCGTGTCCCCATGGGCAGGGTTTGCTTTGGAGCCTGTGCTTGTTGGAACACAGGGATC
>NW_020958601.1:7048-9475 GCF_003031625.1 Empidonax traillii | reverse complement strand
GAGCTGATAGAAGAGTATTGTTAGAAAACTGGATCAAAGACTGCTGCTTGATTCCAATCAACGGCGCTCTCTGATCATCACATTGGTGTGCTGAGTCGTCCGTGGTCGCATGAAAACCCCCCAGGCAGGTGCCCTCCCAAAGGCCCCCAAACATCCCCAACATCCCCAGTGATGTCACCACTGTCCCTGTGATGTCACTGGTGTTCCCAATGATGTCACAGCTGTCCCATTGATGTCACCACTGTCCCTGTGATGTCACTGGTGTTCCCAGTGATGTCATAGCTGTCCAGTTGGTGTCATCGCAGTCCCTGTGATGTCACCAGACAGTTGTGATGTCACTGGTCTCCAGTGATGTCACTGCTGTCCCCATGGATGCCACCACTGTCCCTGTGATATCACTGCTGTCCCCAAGAGTGGTCCCTGTGTCCCCAATGATGTCACCATTGTCCCCTGTGATGTCACCGCTCTCCCCAGAGATGCCACTGGTGTCCATGTAATGTCACCACTGTCCCCAATGATGTCACTGATGTCCCTGTGATGTCACTGGTGTCCCCAGGGATGTCCACAGTTTCCCCAGTGATGTCACTACTATCCCTCTGATCTTACCAACTTCTCCAATGATATCACTGCTGTCTCCATGATGTCACCACTGTCCCCTGTGATGTCACTGCTGTCCCATGAGATATCACCAGTGTCCCCAATGATGTCACTGCTGTCTCTGTGATGTCACCACTGTGTCGAGCCATGACATCATGTCCCCGTCATGTCACTGATGACAGTGATGTCCCTGTGACATCACGGCTGTCCCTTTGTTGTCAACAGTCCCCTGTGACGTCACTGGTCCCAATGAGGTCACTGCAGTCTCTGTGATGTCACCACTGTCCTTTGTGGTGTCACCAATGTTTCTGATGATGTCACCGGTGTCTCTGTAATGTCACCCTTGTCCTTGTAAAGTCACCAATGTCCCCATTGATGTCACCGATGTCACTGTGATATCACAACTGTCTCTTTGTTTTCACCAGTTCCCTCTGATGTCACTGGTCCCCAGTTATGTCATGGATGTCCCTGTGATGTCACTAATGTCACCAATGATGTCACTGATATCTCTGTGATGTCACACCTGGCCTTATGCAGTCATTGATGTCCCCTGTGATGTCACCAATGTCCCTGTGCCATCATGGTTTTCCCATTATTGTTGCCAGTGCCTTGTGATGTCACCAATGTCCCTGATGATGTCACTGATGTCTCTGTGATGATACCCCAGTCATTGTGAAATCACTGATGTTCCCTCTGATGTCACTGATTTCCCTGTGACTCATTGCTGTTTCTTTTTTGTCACCAGTCCCCTGTGATGTCACTGTTCCTCAATGGTGTATCCTCTGTTCCTGTAGTATCACCACTGCCCCTGTGACTTCAGCAATGTCCCCGATGATGTCACTTGTGTCTCTATAATGTCAACCCTGTGCTTGTGAAGTCACCGGTGTCCCTGTGAAATCACGGCTGTCCCTTTTTTGTCAGCAGTCCCCTGTGATGTCACTGGTCCCCAGTGATGTCACCCATCTCCCTTTGATGTCACCACTGTCCCCTGTGATGGTAACAATGACCCTGATGATGTAACCGGTGTCAATGTGATTTCACCCTTGCCCTTGTGAAGTCACTGAAGTCCCCTGTGATGTCACCAATGTCCCTGTGACATCAGCACTGTCCCTTTGTTGTCAACAGTCCCCTGTGACATCACTGGTCCCCAGTGATGTCACTGCTGTCTCTGTGATGTCACTAATGTCCCCAGAGGTGGCATCATGTCCCCATGAGGTCACTGATGTCCCTGTGATGTCACGAGATGCCTTTGACTTCACTGATATCCCTGTGACATCATGGGTGTCCCTTTGTTTTCACCAGTCCCCTGTTGTCGTGGTTTTGCCCACCAGCCACCCCCTGGGGCTGAGGATGGTTTTGTCCGGGTGAATTTCCAGAGAAAAAAGCCAATCAAAACTTTAGTAACACCTTTGCTAATTACATATTTAAGAAAACTGAAGAGAAAATTGGTGGCGCAGCTGAAATTAGGAGCAGTTGAAATTGGTGGCAGTTGAAATTAAGGAGCCATGTAGGGAGAGAGAGGCAGGCCCCAGGTGGGGGCCAGGCCTCCCTCCTCCCCCGGCCCTGGGCCAGAGGCAGGTGTGGCACTGAAGCCCCTTCTCTCTTGTAAGAGAGTGAAGGAAAAACACTTTAAAGGACTTGGGTAAGCTTGGGATCCAAGTGAGGGATCCATGCTGCTGGTGCTGGAGATTTGTGACCCTGAGAGAACCTCCCGCTGGAGCAAGAACGGCTTGGGTAAGATGTTGGGATCCAAGTAAGGGATCCATGCTAGATCCATGCCAGAGAGGTCTATTCAAGGACTGTTCTCCCGTGGGGAGGAACCTCCCCAGG
>NW_020958601.1:4387-5783 GCF_003031625.1 Empidonax traillii | reverse complement strand
CCATGGAGAAAAAGACTCCAGGCCAATTTAGGTAGGAGATAAGATAAAGAGACCTGGTCCTTTAATGAGTTGTTAGGCCTAGAGGAACACATACCATGTGTGCCCCCCCAGACAGGGGTTCTAGGATTTTATAATAAGGTCCATCCAATCCCAGGTTTATGCAGCCCTGGTTCTGCCCCATTCTGCCCCTTGACACGCCCCTTCAGGAACTGGGTTTGGTGTCTTTGGGACCCCTTCTTCCTCATCTTCATCTTCTTCACAGCACACACAATCCTGGGAGTTCCTAAAGAGTTCTGCCTAGAGTGTCACTGTGTCTGGCTGATGTCTTCTGGTCCAGGTCCTGGGATGTTTTTCTACAATTCTACCTTGAAAAGAAGACTAAAAATGGAGTTTAGAGGGATTGATATGGAATGGGGTAGTAGGGTTGGGTATGTGTAACTACTCTGTTAAGGGTAAGGGATATAATACAGCTACATTAAAATATATTCACTACACAACTAGTTCTAAAATCTACAAAAAATAAAACCCCAAAAAGATCTGAGATATCAGTGTGAATTGACTGTGGTGTGAGTGTTGTTATTGTAAATCTATAATTCAGTCTCTGTTCAGTTGTAGTAAATGCTATTCAATCCCTTGATAACTGTTAAGTTGGTCAATGATTAAATGCTACTAATGTCTTGCCCCCTTATCTTTGGATGCAAACCCTTTGCACCCTGACCCTCTTGCATCCCAAGGCTTTGTGGAAATCATTGCCTTTCATAAAAAAAAAAAAATATATATATATATATTTTTGGGAGCTGCTTTTGAAATTTTCCTCCTCAGCTAAACTACAAAACAACTCCAATTAGTTTTTGAAGACATTAAGACATGAAAAAAATAAAGAAAAAGAAAAAAAATTTGTTTTTTCTGTATTTTAATGAGCCCCACAGTGTGTTTAGAGACAACTCCATCATCCTGAGGTCCTGAGAGAAGATTGAAGAAGTTGCTCAAGAAGTCAGAAGCCAAACCCCAGATCCTGATGTGTCCACACATCTTTGCCTGGGTGTGGGTGTGAACTGACTGTGGTGTGAGTGTTGTTCTTGGGAATCTATAATTCAGTCCCTGTTCAATTGTAGTAAATGCTACTGAATCCCTGTTAAAAGAGAATGTTGAAAATGTTGAAAGCTGGTCAACGATGAAGTGCTACTAATCTCTTTTGCCCCCTTTACTTTGTATCCAAATCCTTTGCACCCTGACCCTCTTGCATCCCAAGGCTCTGTAGAAATCATTCCCTGGCATAGAAAAGTTATACTTTTGTGACTTCCACTTTAAACTCTTCCTCATTAGTTTAACTACAAAACAACTCCAATTAGTCATTGAAGAATTGAAAACATGAAGATAATTAAAGGAAAGAAAA
>NW_020958601.1:0-1773 GCF_003031625.1 Empidonax traillii | reverse complement strand
CATTGCCCTGGCACAGGGGCAGGGAAAATGTATTGGCTGTGTGCAGCAGAGCATTGAGAAACCCAGAGGCCCAGGCAGCTGCTGCCATGTGGGCACAAGCTCTGCTGCCCAGGAGGGTCCCGTAGTGCAGGGGTTTGCAGATGGCAACGTAGCGGTCGTAGCACATGATGGTGAGGAGGGAAAACTCTGTTAAAATGAAGAACAGAAAGAAAAAGAGCTGTGCAGCACATCCTGTGTAGGAGATGGTTGTGGTGCCCCAGAGGGAGTTGTGCATGGCTTTGGGCACAGTGGTGCAGATGCAGCCCAGGTCTGTGAGGGAGAGGTGCAGCAGGAAGAAGTCCCTGGGGCTGTGCAGGTGCTGGTCGCAGGCTACGGCGCTGAGGATGAGGCCGTTGCCCAGGAGGGCAGTCAGGGAGATGCCCAGGAAGAGCCAGAAGTGCAGCAGCTGCAGCTCCCGCCTGTCTGACAATGCCAGCAGCAGGAACTGGGCCATGGAGCTGCTGTTGGGCATTTGCTGCTTCCTCAGAGTGTTTGGATCTGTTGAGGAGGAGAAGTCAGTGCTGAGTTAGACCAGGCTGCTGCAGCCAAACAGGACACGTCTCACAGCCACCCCACTCTCAAGCTCTCACTCCTCACTCAGACCTCCCTGCAGCTCCTTCCCCTGAGCTCTGGCTGTTGCTGCCTGAGGGCACCATTGGAAGCAGGAATTCTGTGAATGTGGCCCCCAAGGACTCCTTCTTGCTCTGCTGGCAGAGGGCACTTGGAATGCAGGGTGATCTCAGTTTAATCAGATGCCCAAAGAAGGACTAAGCTGATGGAATTCTTTATGTTTGCTCCCCCACTTGCATCTGCCAAAGGTAGGAGTGGCTGTGGATGCTGGAAATCCCTGACATTTCCATGGCACTGCAGGTCAGGTCTTGTGGGTTCTGAGGGCAAAGGGACGGTCCCTCAGTGCAGACACAAGAGCTGTTCTGCCCATCAGTCTGTGCTCAGCTGCCCTGTGCTGGCAGCTTGGAGCTGCAGGAGCATCACACTCAACTGTTCCCCTACACAGAAACTGCACAGAGAGCCAGGAATCCGTGTCCAAAGAACACACTGACACACTCCTCACCTTTTCATCTCTCCCCTCCCAGAGTGAGACACCAAATGCTCATTGCAGCTGCCCAGAGCGTTTCCATGGAGTTAGCACTGAGGAGTTTTCTCCATGAGGATCCTGTGCAGCACAGAGATACTGTGGCAGAGCTGTGCCCTCCTGGAGGGCACCTGCAGCCCTGCAGGACACCCAGGGAAACAGCTGAAGAGCCTGAAGTGTCCTGCAGGGCACTTGGGCACTTTGCTCCCACAGACACATCCCCACAGCAGCACCCAAAGGGTTTGTGTCTGCACAGGAATCTGCACCCCCAAACCACACACTGGCTCAGAAATCCCAGTGGTGATAACAAGGAGAGCCCAGGCAGGAGGGGATGGCAGGGAAACACCCCAGTGCTGCTGCCAAGGGAGGAGGGACAGGCAGAGGCAGCTGGAAATGAGGGCCTTGTCCTTGCCTGGGCTCTGGCTGCTGTAGGGCAATGCCTAGCCCAGCCCCCGTGGGCCTGAGGGCAGAGGCTCTGCTTGGGCTGGCAAAGGAGCCCAGGCAGGAGCTGCTCAGGGAAGGGCTCTGTGCCACACACACAGGCAGGGAGGGGCCACATCCCCCTGGGCAGCACTTGTGGCAGCAGCTGCCTCTCCCTGCCTGCCTGGGGGTGTGTGAGGAGCTGTTCCTGCCAGCAGCCC
>NW_020958600.1:7867-13123 GCF_003031625.1 Empidonax traillii | reverse complement strand
CTGCCAAAGCCTCGGTGTCCATGCAATTCCAACCTTTAGCCCCGAGCAGAGGCTGCCGGGCCCTGACACACCATTTCATGCTGTGTCATGCAGGAGCTGGCCCACAGCCAGCTCCCAGCTCCGCCTGGCCGGCGAGGATCCATCGCCCAGGTGGGACTCATCAGCCACGCAGGGAGCACTCGTGGATACAAACGTGAGCGTTCCAGGGCTGGTTCTAATGCTATCCCAGATCCTCCCCGTGCAAGGCCAGGCTTTAGGTTTCAACCTGCTCCCAGCTCCACTCCCCTGCAGCTCCCGTGCTGCCCCAGCGAGCACAGTCACAGCAGCTCCTCAGGTGTCCAAGGGCTCCCAAGGGGAACTGGACTGCTGGAACTGCTCCCAGGGGAGGAACAAGGTCTCCCATCCCACTGAAGCACAGAGACAGGCAGGAGGAGCACAGGCTCTCGCTGTCCCCTCCCCCTAAACCACAACAAAAACCAGCAGCACGTCACAAAAAGGATATTTCACCCCCCCACCCCCGACTCAGGCAGCCCAAGTGTCAAACAAACTGCTGTGCGGTGACCTCAGACATCCTGTAGGATCACCAGGGCACCCCTGGGCTGCCCCAAGGCCTGTCCCAGCCCAGCCCAGCCCTGCACTCACCTCTCGGCGTCGCTCGGGCCCCCGTGCTGTTTGCCCTGCGGGTTGAAGTGCGGGCCGGCACTGGTGCAGCCTGGAACACAGCACAGGGATCCGTCAGGGCACACCTGCTCCTCCCAGGGACCCATCCTCTCCTGCTGCACGTCCCGCTAATCCTCGGGGTGCAAATCACCCACTACAGACTTGGAATTCCAGTTAAATACAAGTGCTCATTCCAGAGCTCCCCAAGGCTCAGCTGGGAGCTTTCTTATTTCTTAATACCGGGGCTGAATGCTTGGGACGGCAGGCCTGGACCAGCAGCCTCAACACGTTCGGAGCATTACACGGGGAGCACTTCCTTGGGAAATACCACACGTTTCCTAACACAGATTTGCAGCCACGAGACCCAAGTGCTGCTGCGACACTGCAGGAAAGCTCCCTGAGGCCGAGCACCCCTCACCGTTCGTGTTGTCCCCGAACTCGTGGACGTGGAAGCCGTGCTCTCCATCGGCCAATCCAGTGATTTTTCCAGTGACTTTCACCGGCCCGTTACCCTTGAAAGGAAAAAGGATTTATCATCGCCGCGAGGACTCTGGCGCTACGCGGCTCCGTGTCAAGCCAAGGTGACAGGAAGCCCTGCAGGCTCCTCCACGAGCCCAGCACCGCCTCGCACACGGCGCCTGAATTTATTTATCCGCCCCTAACGCAGCCTTCCCGCTATTTATCCCCGGGCACAAGCGGTGCCCGTTATCTGGCCGTGCCTTCCAGAACGATCCCGCGCCTCCCCCGGGCAGAGCGGATGACCCCGCGGCCGCTCCCCCGCCTCCCAGAGGTGACGGCGCAGCTCCCCAGGGCCGCGGCCATTTGGAACCGCAGCCCCCACCGGGCCCCGGGAGGGGGCGGATGGAACCACAGGCAGTGCCTCAGCCCTCCCCCTCTCCCCCCGGTGGTCGCTCGGTGCGCGTCCCGTCCCTCACCTGCTGCTCGAAGTGGATGACGCCCTGCACGGGCCCGTCCCCGCGCATCACGCACACGGCCCGCACCGCCGCCATCTTGGTCCGCTCCGGCCCCGCCCGCCGCTCCCGCGGACTGCGGGCACACCCCCCCCGGCGCCCCGCTTATATACGCCGGGCCGGCCGAGGGCGGCCAATCGCGCCGCGCGCCTCGCGCGCCCCGGCCAATCGCGGCGGGGGAACGGCGGCCGCGAGCGCGCGCGGGGGGTGGTGACGGCGGCGCCCCCTGGCGGCGAAAGGTGCGGGACAGGGACCGGGATCGGGGGGGACGGGGACCGGGATCGGGAGGGACGGGGACCGGGATGGGGGGGGATGCGGAGCTCTTGTCCCAAACTGGAATGGATGCGGCGGCTGTGAAGCTGCCCTCCGAACAGCTCCGTGTTTCAGAATAGCCACAGGGCGATGTTTTCAAGCTTAAATCAGGAGCACTGGGAGGTCAGAGAGCATGCGGGGCTTTAGGCAATCGTGGAATGGTTTGGGTGGGAAGGGACCTTAAATCTCAACCAGTTCCACTGCCTGCCATGGGCAGGGACACCTTCCACTAGCCCAGGTGGCTCCAACCTGACCTTGGACACTTCCAGGGATCCAGGGGCAGCCACAGCTTCTCTGGGCAACCAGTGCCAGGGCCTCCCCACTCTCACCGCCAAGAATTTCTACCCAATATCCCATCTATCCCTGACCTCTGTCAGTTTGAAGCCATTCCCCCTTGTCCTGTCACTCCAGGCCCTTGGAAATAGTCTCTCTCCATCTTTCCTGTAGCTCCCTTCAGATCCTGGAAGGCCACAATCAGGTCACCCCAAAGCTTCTCCTCTCCAGGCTGAACAATCCCAGCTCTCTCCCCTTTCCTCCCAGCAGAGCTGCTCCATCCCTCTGACCATCTTGGTGCCTCCTCTGGACTCTCTCCAGCAGCTCCATGTCCCCCCCGTGCTGTTCCCCAGGGCTGGAGGCAGCTCTGCAGGGGGGGTCTCACCCGAGCAGGGCAGAACCCACCCCTCCCTTCCTGCCCACAGTGCTTTGACAATTAATCAATTATCCATAATTAATTTCTGCATATGACCGAGGTATAAATGCCTTAAAGCCGAGGTGGCTTTAAGCCACACCTCTTTAAAGGGGCCTCGTTAAAGTCAAGGAAGGATGAGCAGGGGTTGTTTCACACCTCGGGCTCACACAAAACACCTGAGTCACGGCCCAGGTGACATTAATGAAGGAGAGATTTGTTTTGTTGAGAACACCCGGTGAAGAGAAAACTCCCCACCAATAACACGGGGGTTGTTTGTCTGAGAGACAGATGTGGCTTTGTAGTTTGACCTTGGGGAGATGCTGGGGAAGAGTAGGAGAGCCAGGCAGCTCCTTATCTGGGAGGCACCTTGGCACTGCGGGCTGAACTCCTTGGAGTTTCGTTCCCGGTGTGCCCGGAGAGAAGATACTCTGTAAATGATTTGTGAGCAAACAGGTCTGTGCTCGTGGCACAACGCGCAGCGCTCGCTCCATCAGCAGGAGAGATTCCAGCTGCCCTCCAGGTGCCTCTGGTTTGATTTAAATATTTTGTAAGCTATCTCTTAAATAGCAGCGTCTCGTTTTCACTTCCAGTCGCCCTCGGCTCCCTCACTTTTGTCAGGGTCCTGTCACGAGTGGCACGGTGACACTTTCTTTTACTTCCAGTCCCATCCCCGTGTTTTTATCAGGTGGGTTTGCTCCCTCCTTCCTGGAAGGAAGGTTCAGGATGTGCCCTTGTTCGTGCCTGGACACGAATTTAGGGCACACGGGGCGGATAAGAGCCAGATGTGTCAGGTTTCTTCACAAGTGCAACGATCAAAGTAATGCTTTTAATGACCGTGTTTAATCATCGATGTCAGGGGGCCTGTGAAGGTCACACCCTGAGAGGGATCCCTGGGATCCTTTTCTTTCAGGAGTACAACAGGAACACAAATGTGTTGGTTACGGGTGTGATCCTTCACATCACGAAGCCAGGGAAAGCTTTTTTGTTGTGTTTTCTCCCACAAACTTCCTTTTAACTCCTTGATTTTCTTAGATCTTGCCAGCAGGGGAGAAAACTCGCCCCCCATCCCCAAAGCAGCTCAACAGCACAGGGGTTTGACAGCACAGAAATCATCAGCGGACCCTGCCAGGTGAAATGGTGGCGTGATTATTTTGTCACTTGGAGCATCAGAGTCAATTCAGGGGGGAAAGGAGAGGAAGGGCATCCTGATTGTTTCCTAATTTGCCAGCTTAAAGGGCAGACGAAATAACTGCCGTGTGATGCAGGTTACCAGCAGCCTAAGCTTCTGTAGGGACAGAAGCTAATAAACTTCCCAGCAAAGCGTGCAAAAGTAACCAAAAAAAACCCCAAAACGTGGCCTGGATCAAGCATAAAGTCCCTGCAGTAGCGACTTCGCAGCAAAATTTACACGGGTTAAAAAGTTAAGAGGGAATTTTGGGTGGTTCCGACTCCCTTGGCAAATAAGTGATATCTGGTGCAAATTTCCTGCTCGTGGGGGATCCTTGGGAAAAACACGGAGTTAAACTGAGAGTGGAATGCACACCCCCCTCGGGATTGCCGGACTAACCCCTCACCGAGGTGACGGGCAGTGCCTTCCCAGTGGGGTGATCCCGTCGCCACCCGGAGCTGCTCTGTTGGAAAGGTGGAAGCCGCATTTCCACATCGGCCCCGGGGCAGAGGGATGGATTTGGGAGCGCCCCGAGGGGGAGGGCGGGGGCACACACGTGTTTGTTCAGGCTGCACCACGTGTGCGTTACAATCCCCTGTTTTGAGTGGTTCGGGAGAGGCTTTGGGAGGGGTAGTTTGGGTTGTGGGTTTCTTTTTCCTTTACGATCTCACTTTCTAGAAGCTGGGATTTCCCACCGTTCTAATGCTGTGTCACCGGGCTCAGCTGCCGACACTGCCGCGCCTGGCACAGTCTGGGATGCTCCAGGCTGTCTCCTCTGGCCTTTTTGCTGCTGCAGGAGGTGCCATGGACCTGCTGTCCCCTCCCTGCCGGACCCCTGGGCGTCCCCAGACCACTAAATAAAAAAACCAGACCCCGAGGCAAGGACACTGTGTGTCATTAGCGCCTTCCCCCGGGACTGCAGGTGGGTGAGGACACCCTCCCACCTCCCAGGGATGCCGGGAGAGATCACTCCCCGAGTTTATGTTTGTGTGGCATTCTGAAGATGAAAAGTGCTGTGCAAATGATTGCTGTTTCATTAGGAAATCTGCGCTGGTGGCTCCCTGGTGGAAATCCTGCTGCTGGAGTGAAGGGCAGAGCCGCTGATAACCAGGGGCCGGCTCCCCGTAATTAAAGGAGCGTCAGCGGGAGAGCCTTGGCAAGATGAGAAACAACATTTCACTTTTAACAGCTCAACCGAGCTAATCTTTGTGCTGCGAGTCCCTCACCCCGCGCTGCTTTTGAAACGTGAGCCTCAGAGGAGGGAGAGGTTGTGTAAATGATTAAGACCTTTGTCCTCCAGCGCGGGGCGTGAGCTGCACCTCGGCACAACCTGCCGGGGCTGCTCAAGGTCTGCCCGCTGCTTTTGTTTCATTTTTAGTCGCTCGGTTCGTTCGTTTTTTTTTTTTGTTTTTTTTTTTTTTTTTTTTTTTTTTTTTTTTTTTTTTTTTTTTTTTTTT
>NW_020958600.1:0-1185 GCF_003031625.1 Empidonax traillii | reverse complement strand
AATGCCATTTAAAACCTGCCATTAATTAATCAATGGCTTGATGAGGAAAACTGACATTTAATATTTGGATTTGATTTGCAAGCAACGCAGTGATTAACGAGTAGACAGTTGAGATTTTGCATTTGATTTTTTTAACAGTAGAGCAAATACGCAGTGTTGGAAAATAAATATTCTTTATTAGGTACACATGGGGCTGATTTGGGTTTTCCCACCCACGACTTTCAGAGGTGACGGGGAGGGGCTTCCAACTTTTTTTTGTGTCGAGAACCACTTTCAGTTCAGACGCAGCTCATGTTTATTTATTAGTGCGTTATGAAATGTACTTATCCGGGCTTGAGCTGAGTCACAGCTCAGCAAAACCCAAGCACCTTGGCACTGCGACCACCAAAACTTTTCACCGTTTATACATTTCGTCAAACAAAGGTGTTAACGTTCATTGGCTACAAGTTACATAGTTCTCTTATTAATTAGCATTCTGTCTTCTGCTGGTTAATGATTCGCTGGTGCTAATTAGTCCCATGCTCAGCCTTTCTCTTCCTTTGGGTCGGTGGTCCATGGGTTGATCTGTCCCTGCTGGAATTACCCTTTTCCCAGTCAGAGCTGATTTCAGCGCGGTCCCAGAGGTGCCTTCATCAGTTTCTTCCTTATCTCTGTGGTTCTGGCAGACGTCCTCGTGGCCCATAAATCCTGCATTCCTTGTGCCCACTGTCAGTGGTACATCCCTCTGACCGAGCTGTGTTTAAACCTCCCTTAGGTGTGAGACCATCGGAACACCTCGGGCCCGGATCCTTAGCACGGAATCCGACATTCCAACACCTGGGCATCCTTTAGGGCTTGTTGGCCGCTCCTCGTTCCGCCGCTTCAACCTCCCTTTCTCGCCGATTGGCATACAAAGATCAAATATTAAGAGAACATACTTTCTTAAGGGAATTGCTCCCTATTCCAGGGGCAGAGGCAGGGGGGAAGAGCTCAGCACTGATCCTGGCGGCTCTTCGAGGCGGTCTGTGGCGCTGCGGGGACGGTGTGGCTGCATCGAGCCGGGACGCGTAGGGGTTGGGGACCTTTCCTTTCTCGGGGCGCGGGGTGGTGGGAGGCTGCGAAGGGACACGAGGGGACACGATGGGCCGTGAGGGGGCGGCGAGCGCAGCGCTCCCCCTCCCTCCCCCCCCCCCCCCCCCCCCCGGG